>NW_007253570.1:164449-204881 GCF_000164805.1 Carlito syrichta | reverse complement strand
CAATAAATCAAAAATAGCTGGGCGTGGTAGCGCGTGCCTGTAGTTCCAGCTACTTGGAAGGCTGAGACGGAAGGATCACCGGAGCCCAGCAGGTTGAGGCTGCAGTGGCCAGGAACAGCCACTGCATTCCAGTCTGGGCGACAGAGTGAGACTCCAATTCAAAAAAAAAAAAAAAAGAATAACAAATTGGCCAGGCTTGATGGCTCAGCCTGTCATCCCAGCACTTGGGTGGCCGAGGCGAGTAGATCGCCTGAGCCCACAGGTTCGAGAACAGCCCGGAAAACTTGGCTAGACCTCATCTCTACAATTAATAACAAATCAGCCGAGTGTGGTAGTACGCATCTATAGTTCCAGCTAATCGGAAGGCTGAGGCGAAAGGATCGCCAGAGCCCAACAGGTCGACACTGGGGTGGCTGTGAGTGTGCCACTGCACTCCAGCCTGGGCGACCGAGTGAGACTCCAACCCAAAAAAATAAAGAAAAAGAAGAATAACAAATTATTATTTAGAAACTACGTGCCAAAGATAAGATGCATCCTAAAGCACACGGTAATAGGACTGAGCAGATTATTTTAGTAACCTCATTCTCTGTTTGCACAGAAAAGAGAAAAGCCCTTCAATCTCATTTCATTTTTAGCAACAATAAGAATTTTAAATTTAGGCAGCCATTGGGGGGGGGGGGCTCTTTCTTTCCTCTAATCCTCCTCTGCCCTCTAGTGGCAGCATGTTTTTATGTCATACAAGATGACTGTCATTAGGTGCTGTGTTTCCACCATGAGACTTGAATTTTGCACCTATCCCAAGCCCTAAAACGAACTTAATAAACACATTTGACTGTGTGATGAAACGTTATGATTATTTTAGAACTTACATATTATGTATTATTTTACGGCAGCTTTAGTCAAACTATTTTCCCTGGAAAACTCCCAGAGAGAGATATTCTGGGGTGAATGGCATTCACGCGGTGGTCCAAAGGTTCAGAAACCATGGAATATCACATCCTTCTTTTAGAGCTCAAAACATACGTTATCATATTAGGGATAAATCCCACAGCATTGCACTTGGTGTGGTTTCCTAAACTTCGCCACTGAAACCTTTTTTTATATTCGGCCTGTTGGCATGCTATAAAACACAATATGGGAAGTGTTGGCATGTGTAAGCCTTGTTCCAACCCCAGAATGTCCTCTCCTGAGAATGGCTCCTGAGAATGGCTAAGAACGTCCTCTTTGTGACTCTCCGTCTTTTTACACTTGTCCGTCCTCAGTATACCAACTTCAACTCTGTCATCCGAACACCATATCTGGTGAGCAGAGTGACGCCCTCTCCATACCCAAGACTCCAGTGGGCATCAGAATCAAATCCTTGAAAACCTACTCGGCCGTCAAAGGAAATGAACTTGGATGCACACAACTTGGATGATCTTAAGGGCATTTTGTTCCACCGAGAAAGCCTCTCCAAAGCTCGCATGCGAAGAAATGGTTTCATTTTATAACATAGTAAAAGAACAACACCAGTCCTTGAGATGAAAATAAGTCATTACTAGAGACTAAGGAAAGGCAGGGCGATGGTGACCCCAAAGCAGCATGAAGGAGCTCCTTTGGAATGATTCAACACATCGTGATGACGAGGGTAGGTATATAAATCTAGACATGATATTAAAATGTCCAAAATGTATACAAAAAAAGATATCCCAAAGTGAACACATGTGAAAAGAGTGTGAAAGCCAAGTAAAGTCTGTAGTTAAATGTGTTAGGGTCCGATAGGGTGAGGGCAGCGTGCTGGAGGGGTGAGGAGAGTTGGAGAGGGGAGGGGCGGCGCAGCACATATAACCCAGAGATCTGAGTAAATGCAAAGAACTGCAACACACAAAGAGATTAAGAGACATTTATTTAAAAGTAAATTAGAGGGAGAAACAGAAGAGAGAGAGAAGATTCACCTCTCCAAGGTGGGGGAGAGGGCCAAAGCCAGGAAGCATGGTGATAGCCATAGCTCAAAGAACACATGGCCACACCAGAGTCTAGCAAGACAATGGCCGCTGGCTGCTTGTGGTTGAGTCCTTTTAACCATTCACCTAGATGGTGGAAGATCATTAAGGTGATTGGGTGGTGGTCTGCTCCACGTCATCACGAAGGGGCAAGCAAACGCAGGTACTGATGTCAGGTGATGGACAGCAGGCAGATGGGTGGGTTAGTCACAGGATTGCTGTCATGGGGGGGGGTCTATCTGTGTCACGTGGGTCAGCAAGGACTGATTAGGTTAACCCTGGGTGGGGGGAGGATTCCTGCAAGAGACTTGTTAGAGTTTGCAATTCACAAACTCCTTGACCAAAGGTGGGGGTGGTCATATTTTTACTTTTATGACTTTGGCCAGCCAAAGGGTGATCTCTGCTCTTCGGCCTTGACAAGGAACCTAAAAGTTTACTAGAGATTATTATGCTAAACCATGAATGGTTGGACGGTCCTGGTCTTGCATCTGAAGGAGATTTGCCTAGCGGGGATAGGATAGGCTGCTGTTTGTCCTGCAGTAGAATGTCTGAATGCTTTCTAATGACTATGCTGAGGCAAAAAGACTAAACCCTTTCAAAATGTATTGCACCAATCAGTGTCCTGTTGGGGACGTGAGGTGATGAGGATGGGGGTGATGAGGATGCGGGACTTCTGGGTACCCTTTTACAGCTGTAGAACTTGTGCAAGTCACTAAATCTCCCTGTGTCTTTGTACGATCGGGAAGCCGTGTCGGTTGCCAGGATGGCTGTCACAATACCACAAACGGTTTGACTTAGAACAACAGAAACTTTTGGTCTCAGTTCTGGAGGCTGGGTCTGAACTCCAGGCCTCAGCGGCACCTTGCTCCTTCTGAAGCCCACAAGGGAGTCCCTCTTTGTCTCTTTCAAGCTTCCAGTGTTTGCTGTCAGCCTGAGCGTTCCTGGCCTGTGGCCGCATGTTTCAGTCATGGCTTCATCATCCCATGGACTTCCCTGAGTGTCTCCATCTTCTTACAATCTCATGAGGTTGCCGGTCATGTTGGTGAGGGCCACCTACTCCAGTGTGACTCACCCTAACCAATTCCATCTGCAATGGCCCTACCTCCAAATAAGGCCGCAATCTGAGGCACCGGGGTTGGAATTCAACATATCTTTTGGAGAGGACACAATTCAACACGTAACAAAAGCTAAGCTAGGAAACTTCAATCGCCACCATCTTTAACATTCAATGCGAAAAAGACACTTTTAAGAAGCGGTCAGCCGCTACTAACCAACTTCACGGACCGAGGAGTCACTAACTTCTGAAATAGGGATGTCCTATTTGGTTCTTACTGCTATCAAGCCAAAAAAATCCACCCACTTGCAATGATTCTGCACCTTGAACTTGTTCACAGCAGCCCTTCGGTATCTGAGGAGAGGCACTGGAGTCCAAACTCTCTGCTCCCCACCAAGCCTCTGTATACCCTGACATGGTCATAGCCACTCTGGCCGAATGGACTCCAGCTGGTCTGCTTTCCTTAAACTGTGACATTGGCACCTGGGCTTAACACCCAGAAACACACAGGCTATACTAGAATACCCTCTTTGTTTAGAAACTAGAGGTGCCGGCCCATTTGTTACTGATACTTTGTTCAACCACCAACTCTTTCTCATGGGTGCTGCCATTTGTTATCGCCCTCATCCTGAACTCACGCAGTTACTGATCTTCTAGATAATTGGGATAACATAAGATGAAATAAAAGCCGACTACCAATCAGAGCACAAGATCATCTGTAGTTATTTCCACTGCCACCACCACCCCTCCACCCGACCCTAGGGATCTGACCTAGCAACTCACATAAGACAAAGAGGGAAGCTTAAGACAAAAGGGAAAACTTGGGACCTGCTGATTTCTGAGGGGAAAAGGTAACTTACAGGAAAAATGGAAAAGGCAGGAATTCCAGGGAAGAGAACAGAGATGAAACACAGGATTGATGAGAGGAAGGAGAGAGACATGGCCTTCAAAAGCAGTGGGCATCCTTCCACACATGTGTCTCTGCCAGCTCAGGAGATGGCCTCTCGGGACACTGAGAGTCTGGATGGTGCAGTCTCACGCTACTCCTCTGCCCGAGAGGACAATGTAACTATAAAAGGGGACAGTAATCCCAGATCTGAACCTCTATAATGTGGAGGAATCACAGGTGACCTTGAATAAGTTGTTATTTAAACTTTCTTCAAGGTCCCATTTGTGAATTCAGCTTAGCAGAAATGATGGCACTGGCAGAAAAGAAACTCCATCCACCCCCAAGGTGAGCACCATCTCTGGTCCACTGTACTAAGAATCGCATCAGTACAGGTCACAGGGAGTCAGAGAGAGTCACCCTTAGGCAAAGCTGGGCTGGAGAACAGTAGAAGCTCTTTCCTCCCACCCAAAGTTATGCCTTTACAGCTAAAGCCTAAATTATATGCAATGAGACATGCACACATACTGTTACACCCATAACTTATCAAGCATCTAATATGTACCAGAGATTGCAAAACGCGCCCAAGACCATGTTATTGGTAGGAGTGTCGGGGTCTCTGAGGGAGTGCAATAAACCCCCCATCCCCGTCCAATGCACAAAAATCTACAGATGTGTCAGGTGCCCTGTCTCCCACCCATAATCCCAGCCACTCGGGAGACTAAAGTGGGAGGACCTCTTGAGCCTAGGAATTCGAGGCTGCAGTGAGCTGTGATCGTGTCACTGAACTCCAGCCTAGATGGCAAAGTGAGGCCTCATCTCTAAAACAAAATTTTTTTTTTTTTTTGAGTTGGAGTTTCACTCTGTCGCCCAGACTCGAGTGCAGTGGCCACTCCTGGCCACCGCAGCCTCGACCTGCTGGGCTCCGCCGATCCTTCCGCCTCAGCCTTCCGAGTAGCCGGAATTACAGGTATGCGCTACCACACCCGGCTGATTTTTTGATTTATTGTAGAGATGAGGTCTCGCCACCCAGGTGAGTCTCGAACCCGCGGGCTCAGGCAATCCACTCACCTCAGCCTCCCAAAGGCGCGGGATTACAGACTGAGCCACCGAGCCCGGCTAAAACAAAATTTTTAATGAAAATAAAATGTTTAAAAAGTCAACGAAGAAGCCAACATGTTCACTCTATTTCTGATAAAGAAGAAAAAATTTCTAAATTGGAGAACACAACTTGGTGTGGGAACCCAACTGATCTTCCCGCTGCAGCCCGTTCTTGGCCAGACTTCCTCGGCCATCCCAGACAGCTCTGAGGCTGGGTAAGACCTAGGTCAGCTTGGGGGACCGAGGAGGACGTTGGGGAGGAATCCAAGACAGAGAAGGGGGAGTTGAGCCCACCACTGCCAGTTAATTCTTCCTAAATTGACAATGCAAAGGCGCACTCTGTTTCCTCTGGGGTGGAGTGAGATAACAGAGAGAATCTAAGAACATTTAGGGGAAATTCTACCTCAAATACACCAGTGGGGAAAAGGCTTTCCCCTCTGACAAGAGGCAGAGCCAAGACTTGAGGCCTGACACTAAAGCCCACGCTCACACCTTCCAGAGTAATGACACATGAGCATGTCTGGTGAGCTACTGGCAGGGAGGTCTACCAGGTGTCCATTTATTTTGCCGGAAGATTTTGGAGAGATGAGAGAGATAGAGAGAGAAAGAGAGAGAAGAGAAATTAAAAGAAGTATTTCCCTGGAAAGCCATGGGCACTGGGGCCCAAGCAGCACCTCTGAGTGTCCAAGGCGCAGCACGGAAGAGAAAGGATGGTTCCCCGCTTCAGATGGAACTCTGTGGCTTTGGAGGGTTGAGGCCTGGAGGACACAGAACCTCCCGGGCACAGAGATGGATGAGGCAGTGGCAGGTGAAGGGTGCTGAGGGCTAATGATGAAGTGTCCGTGGGCCCCTTCATGATAGAAAGAGTGCTCCTTGGAAATGGGTTAGCTGTGCGTATGACAGAATCCACATTTCACTTGTTTTCTGGCGTATCAGTGTTGTGTTGCTGTGTAACCAATCACCACAGAATTAGTGACTTAAAAACAACACACATTTTTTAGCTTCACAGTTTCTGAGTCAACAGCCTGGGCGCTTAGTTGGGGTCTCTGATCAAGGCCCAGCTGGGGCTGCAGTCTCTTCTGAGGCTTACCTGGGGAAGGATCTACTCTGGGGCAGGACTGGGGTCCCCACTGCTGTAGGGCTTTCCTGTCTCGCTGGCTGTCAGCCCTCAGTCCCTCACCCGACACGGGCAGCCCACCCAAGATTACCTCCAGGGGAGGGACCACCGGGACCACCCTGAAGTCTGCCCGCCACAGCTGGTTTAAACCAGATAGACACCTTCTCTCTTGTAGGAGAAAGCCAAAGCTGGGCAGATCAGGGTGGCTCCATCATGATCAGGGATTCAGCTCCCTCAAGCTCTCTCGCTCGAAGTCCTTAGGGTGGGGACATCCTCCTGACGAACCAAAGGCTGACAGAGCTCCAGCTGGCCACAGTCCAGACAGCTAAATGAAGGAGAAGCAAAGAAAGGGGCTTTCCCTCTTCCTTTCCAGGACACTTCTGGAGGTATCACTAACAATTTTTATCCCACTGGACAGAATCTAGCCCAGGACTCCACCTAGCTGCAAAGGCAGCTGGGAAACACAGCTGTCCCTGGAATAAATTCAGGTGCCTGAGACCAGAGAAGGGGCTGGGTGGGCGAGGCAGGTGGCAGTCCCCGCTACACTGACATCAACAAAGTGGGCCAAACAGAGAGAAAAAAGCAGACCCCAGGTGGCGGCTCTCAGGACCTCCGATGAGAGTGTGGACAGTCCTAGAGGCTCCATGAGCCACTGGGAACGCCCATTCAAGCAGAAGGCCCGTGTGACCACTCAGAATGCATGGATGATGCTGTGGTCAGGACCCCGTCTGACACCCAGGTCAGAGTAGTCAGGAAAACGTGTCACATACCCCAGTGGCTCCCAAACTGAAACGATCGTCAGAATCACCTACTGCTCAACAATTTGGACCCAGAACCCAAGCCCAAACCTGCTGAATTAGGAGATCTACCAGGAAGGCCAGGTAGATCTCCTAATTTGTATTTGTAAACCAAGCTCTTAAGGGAGTCTGATGATCTGCCAACTTGGGAACCTACCACTGTATTTTCAAAAATAATTTCTACATCTTTTCCCAGTCTCCATGATAAGTTTCCTGGACTTAGGATATAAACTTATTTGTTCTAATGACTTTATTGCTGTAAAAAGATGCATTAAGTTAATGATACTAAATTAACTGACATTATGAGGTGATTTAGAAGTGCCCAGCATCTCTTCGCTGGGGGTTTTCAACCTTGGCACGTTTGATATTTGGGACAAATAATTCACTGTGGCGGCATTGTCTTGTGTGTTGTTGCCAGATGCTGATGGCACCCAGTTGTGACAACCAACACTACGTTCAGGCGTTGGCCAATGGCGCCCGGGCACATTCACCCCAGCTAGGAACCGTGTTGCTATCAGCAGCACCACAGAAGCCCAGAAAATGCACAGCAAGAGTTTGATAAATCAGGTGGAATTCAAGAAAACGTGCCTGAGATGTAAACCAAAAATTGTAAACCTACTCGAAGCTCCCTCAGACATCCCATCTCTCATAACTAAGTCTAAGCGAGGGAGACGTGCTACAGACATGCCTTATGCCACAACAAAAATCACACGTAATAAGTGGATGGGAATTTAAATTTTTATTGACAAATCATGATTTTCTACTGAATGTATAACAGAGTACAGATAACAATAACATTACATTCCAACATTAAAAAATTAAAACTTTCAGAATCACCTTGGCCAATATAAAAAGATGTCGTTCCTGGAAAAATAACATTTATTTCAACAGTATTCTTCTCATATGCAAAACACGCTCCCCAAACAGGGGACTTGTAAGTGAAATTTTGTAAAGCTTCCTGCGTTCAAGAGACTGACTCCACACGGGCTACACCCTACTAGAAGTCCAAAGCATAAAGGCTTGAAGAACCGGAATCAAGCCACATTTAACTGAAGTTATCAAAGATAAAATCTTAAAGATCCACAAATGGAACATGAAACTACCTTCTACCACCAGTTCAATACACGAGGCCTCAAAGTGTCACATCTTGGACTCGTGACAACATGAGATGGATTATCCTCAAATATGTAGCAACATATATGTCAATATCGTCCCTAGTGCAGACACATGCATACCAATATGTAAGTGTCCTTTGAAGTAAGAAACATCTATTTTCCTATGTTAAAACTGAAATGAAAATGACAACATGTTATAAAATGATGTGATGTGATACCATCTTTTGATGGTATCACAACTCACTGGTTAGAAATAGCTGTGAAACAGGCCTACCCTCTCTGATATATACTTAATTTAAAAAGTTACATCCCTGCTTAGTTTACTGGAGAAAGCAGGGTAATAGTCTTCTGTTCAAAGTAGTGATGAAAGTAATTGCACCTCAAACTACTCCCAATGTGACTTAAGATATTTGATACTGTCCTTTAAAAGGGGCTTTTAAAAGACATTTAATATTAACATAAATATATTTTGAATACATGATAGGAAAATTTTAAGTTTTTGGTTGTTTTTTTTTTTAAGTTGGAGTCTCACTCCGTTGCCCAGGCTGGAGAGCAGTGACACACTCACAGCCACCTCGGCCTCCAGCTATGCTTCCACCTCAACCTTCCAAGTAGCTGGAACGACAGTGCATGCTACCACGCCTGGCTAATTTTTTTTTATACATTGTAGAGATGAGGTCTCGCCAAGTGGCCCAGGCTGGTCTCGAACCCATGGACTCAGGCAATCCACTCGCCTCAGCCTCCCAAAGTGCTGGGATGACAGGCTGAGCCACCGAGCCCGGCCACATTTTAAGTTCTTACAAGACTATGCCTTGCTGGAATTTGCAGACAAAGAACAGCGAGGAATAGGCTCTTCTGTCATCTTCAGTAGAGAAGTCTCTACTGAGGACGTAACCATTCTGAGTCCACCTACTACAAGCGTCTTAAACCTAGTGTGCAAGAAAGTAACGCACCCAGGAACATAAAATGGCACCTGACTCATGGCAGCCACTGGGCAGATTCAAATCATCACTGCCCTTCCATTGCGAAATCTTACCAAGGAAGAATTTACAACAAATGTTTACAGAAATGAGTAGACAGTCATTCAATAAAGTAAGTTAGAAAAGTTAAGTTGTCACAAAGAAATCCAGATTATATGTCAGCAGGTTAATAAAAATAGCTCTTTTATTTAAAAAAAAAAAAAAAGACAAAGAAAAATCATAGTTCCGATTTGCCTATAAAAGTCATGGAACACCATCGCGCTCGGTGGCTCAGCCTGTAATCCTGCGCTTTGGGAGGCTGAGGTGAGTGGATTGCCTGAGCCCGCAGGTTCGAGACCCGCCTGGGCCACTTGGTGAGATCTCATCTCTATAATAAATCAAAAAATTAGCCAGGCGTGGTAGCGTGCCTGTAGTTCCAGCTACTCAGAAGACTGAGGCAGAAGGATCGCCGGAGCCCAGCAGGTCGAGGCTGCGGTGGCCGGAAGTGGCCACTGCACTCCGGCCTGGGCGACAGAGTGAGACTCCAACTCAAAAACAAAAAAAACAAAAAAACAAAGTTATGGAACAGCCAGAAATGCCAAATGAAATAACTAGGTTATGTCAAAATAAACATAGTTGACATCATATTGCAAAGCTAAATATGAATTAAAAAAAAATAATAACCATACCTAGGCTCACAAGAATAGGAGCAGAGAGATTTCTGTTACCTATAACTCTGAAAACTCCCACATGTAGGATGTGATGTTGCATACATAAGGAACAAGCTACTCAGTCCCAGAAGTACATCTGGATTCTATATGAACACAACACTACTCAGAGTAGAATACAACCAACCTAGTTAACCAAAGATTCTGTGATTAGAGTATTTTGAAAAACAAAGTGCAATAGAACAACACAATGAAAGGAGCATGTCACTGACCAGGCATATTTCAGTGGGCTTTAATTTTGTTTTCAGACTACTAACTAAAGGCAGTATGATTGTGAAGCCAAATGGCTACGGTGCACTCCCAGCATTCAGCCTCTGGAACCACTAGCCGGACAGAGGGAAGTGAGCGATGCCATGTGTCATAATGAGGCTCCCGGTTTTGGAGAAGGGGGACTCAAGTTCATCCAAGAAATGAGACTGGCAGTGCTCTAAACAGAAGAGCCTCCACATAGCCAAAGCAAAGGTAAAACGGAGTTTCTAAGGGCATTACTCACAGCTTGTGAAGAGCATAATCGACGCCACCAACTCTCACCCCTACAGAGACCCCTTTTGTCCCATGTCTGTGGCTTTTCACTCACTTTTACCCGAAGCCCACTGCTCGTAGCAAAGCGAGTTCTCTAAGACAGATATAAAAGAGGGAGAGACCAAGACATCTCCACAGCCCTATGCACCCAGAGACAGTGCCAACTAATCCTTTCTCCTGCTCTTCCTCAACATCCTTCCTCTGATGTCTAATAAATCGTAAAATAAAAAGAGATGAGCTACAAGGTGACTTTTTAACTTGAAAACCTGAAGTTGCCAGGCACGGTGGCACACACCTGTCATCCAAGTACTTTGAGAGGTTAAAGCAGGAGGATCGCTTGAGACATAGTGAGAACTCATTTCTATAAAATTTTTTCAAAATACAATTTAAATTTTAAAAAATCTGAATACTTCACAAAAAGGTACCCAGATTCTAGTTTTTAATTGAGGAAATCAGGTCTAAAAAAGATACACCCTGTCTTCCCATGCCTTCTCATTCTAGTGCCTCCTAATAAACCACCCTATACGTCCACTCTGAAGAATGAACGGAAGAACACAGGGACTGGCTGGTCGTGTAAGGCTCCTTGGGTGGGCAGAGGAGGTATCCTTTGCCAGGACCCTCCCCAACTTCATCATAAGACGACTTCACCTCTAAAGAAGTCCAGAGAATAAAGGTTGAAAGCACCATTACAGGGAGGCTCACTTAAAAATAAAATAAATGCAAGAAAATCACACATTTGATACTTAACTGCTCTCTGAGGATCTATTTTCTTTTCTTTTCTTTTGAGAAAGTAGAATTTATTGAGAACACAGAAAAGCCCTCACAGTGGGAGGAGACCCGAGGGGGTTGCCCTGAGGATTTGTTTTCTACATATAGGTTTATAAGCTTTAAAATACCAAATATTGGTTATTCCTACCTTGGTATCCAAAATAGCCATAAACAATACGTGACTATCCACTCTGCTATAATTTTTTAAAAGTCACCAAAACAAGGGCATTCTTTTTAAAATCACCTTTAAAAGATATACTTGCGTACTTCACTCTTTTATTTATTTATTTTTATTTTTGTATTTTTTTAACTTTTAAATAGCTGAAAATAAGGCTGGGTGCAGTGGCTCACATCTATAATTCCAACACTTTGGGAGGTCAAGGCAAGAGGATTTCTTGAGCCCATGAGTTCAAGACCATCCTGGGCAACATGGTGAGATACTGTCGCAACAACAAAAAAAAATCAAAAAACCAGCCAGGAGTAATGGCATGCCTTTGTAGTGCCAACTACTCCAGAGGCTGAGGCAGAAGGATTGCCTGAGCTCAGGAGATTGAGGCTATGGTGAGCTGTGATCATGCCACGGTGCTCCAGCCTGGGTGACAAAATGCGACTCCAACTCAAAAAATAAAACAAAATAATAAAAATTAAAATATGATAAAGCAAACTCTTTGGAGCCCATAGCAATTACTTTTTTTCCATGTGCACTTGGGAGAAAGGCCATGGAGCTGAAGAGCAAAATTAAACCATTACTTAGAGTTAGTCAAAGAGCCCTAAATTTTATATATCTAAATGAGTTTGGCATAGTTAAGAAAAAAGAAGAAAGGAAAGAAAGAAAGAGGAAAAGAAGGAAGGGGGAAGAAAGGGATTTTTCTTTAGCATTTTCACCTGGATAAATTATATGACCCTTCAGAACACTGGGTAATAGATGAGTGAGGTGCTGAGAATTCCAGAATCCTCTTCAAGATTCACAGCAAGCATCAGATATCACCAGACAGCGGCAGACTATACTCAGACCCAAGTGAAGGAGTATCTAGGCTCCCTGGCAGACACCGCAATGCCTGAGGCCAGCAGCCATGTGGGACTCTCAGACTCGGCCACCCCAACTCCTTCCTAGGCTGCAGGAAGTCTGACGGCTGTGACTTACAGGGAGTTTTGTGACACCCCCTGGTTCACAGTGTCTCCTGGTCTAGTACCTTCTAGTCCAAGTCACACAAGGCCCAGACTGCAGTGCTCTGAGTCTCACCCCAAAACAGAGGCAGTGTGTGGACGAGGGTATGGGAGGCTGGCACAACCAGGAGCCCTCAGGGTGGTCTTGAGAATTCCCCTCAACCCAGAGCCAGCAGCCATATGGGAGAACCACAACTGGCAGACAGAGAGGGAGAGGAAGGTCAAAATGTGGACAGACCTGGAGCAGAAGACTAGTTCACTCAAAACAAAATGCACCACCCACATTATAAAAGCCACAGAGTCACGTCCAGCCAACAAGTAAATGCTGAGACCCTGGTGCGGTGGGATCACGGTGGGATCAGGCTGGAGGTGGCAGAGACAGCAAGTCCACCCGCAGGCGTGCTCCCGTTCCCTGGGTCATCCATCTTTCATTCGAAGCAGACATATATGCACAATCATGCTTAAGAACCTAGGCTCGTGTCTTTCATAAAACGAAGAGAATAACTATTCTAAAATAACACTTTTATTCCAGAGAAAACAAACACCTCCAAAAAAAATCCCAAAAGACATGGGGGGAGAATAAGAATCCAGCTGCAGAGCTCGGATACTGAGATCCGTGCAGTTGTGACACACCAGGGCCTGTTTACACCCTCCACGGCCCACAGGAAGGAGAAAGTCACTTTCACAAGTCAGAGCGATCACATGTGACTTCTGGAAATGGTAGTGTCCCGTGGAGTCACAACCCCCGCAGCAAAGAGCACAGGACCGTGAAGCAGAGAACAACCGTGACCGAGGCAGAGTGGAGGGCGCCGGGCGCCCTGTCCTTACAGGGCAGGCAGCCCTGCACATCGCGGCAGAGGTCGCACGAGGACAGCTGTGCCACCGAGTTGTAGCTCCTCACCGCCCGTCTCCCTGTTCAAGAGAAAAAGCACAATCGCATTTCAGTGCACTGCTCTGAGTTTCCCATCCTCCATGTAACTTTATTTTTCTTTACAGGAAACAACTAAAATGCTCAAGTGTGTCCAAACTGCTAACCAAATCCAGGAGAGAGAAGCCGTGCATTCTGCCATGTGTCCACCACCAGCAGCTGGCCAGCGCAACAGGGCAAGTGGGCATCTCTAACCTCGTCCTGCACTGGAAAGGGGTCTTTGTGGAGGCCTGTTAATCCCTCCAGAGTTCATTTCAGGGTTCTATGCAGTCAGATTAAATTCCAAACATTAAAACTAGAAAAGAAACACCTGGCCTTCGTTTAAACTATGAAATACGAAAGGAGGTCTGTCCGGGCAGTGTCTTGCTTCAATGTCTTAAAACACTGCGCACACAGTATCTAAAAGCTACTTATGCAAAAGGTAAAATTCATAGTAAACGCCAATATTAAAAACTAGAGAAAGTACCTAAAACTCTATAGAATACTCACAAGAAAACACAAATGAATTCTATTTTTACAGTTTTGGAAAAACATTCTATTTTCAAATGTCTTTATGCTTTTCAGGAATTGTTTCCTATAACATAAATGTGCTTTGGGGTTTTTAAAAAATGAGTTGGTAGGCTTTGCTTATTCTGACCCTTCCCATATTTTCATTTTTAAATGGCCTCCTCATAAACAAGTTTTTTCCACAAAAAAATTTACATAAGAGGAATCTCTGTCTCTTAAATGTTTAAAATGTTCTCCGTGCAACTAGGTTAAATCACCAAATTGGATAACTAGGTATTGTCACTGAGTCTCCACAGTGTATCCCATCCCCCGCACCAGAACAAAAAGGTGCCACATCGATGTTCCCCAAAATGTCCCACGAGAACCTGGGTGTGTCCCCTTCCTCAGTTCCAGCAGGAGGCAGAAGACACGAGGAAGTGGCTTATTGACTCAGGAGAGAGAACTGGTGCCATACCAAGGCTTGCCTACTCTACCAAGCACCACCATCAACGACAAGGTCATCTATTTTAAAGTGTCATAGTATTTGCAACTACCCCACTCCTAAATGTGCTGCTGCTATTTCAAACAAGACTTATTACAAGAGGAAACACACCCTCAAGACTAGTGTCTTGACCGGACACTAGTCCTCCTTGACTTGGGAGATCTCCAGACCAGCTATTTTCACATCCTAAATTCCTATCATTTATAAAATAGGAAGTTACCAGTAAACTCAAAGAAGCTCCAGTCATTTTCCAAATACTATATTCCTTGATACTAAAGAAAGTCTGCCATCTAGTGTACACTTCAGCAAGAAGCAGACTCCTCCCCAAAGGACCTTCTCGTCCTTTCCTGAACCAGGAGCAGATGAAACGTGGGTTGGAAGAGAGGCAGAGAACAGAACACTGCTGGACTCTCTGTACCAGTTTTTCTTTGCAAAGTTTGTAAATGTGAGTTAAAAACCTAAAACACTATGGGCAAAATCATCACTTTTTAATATTCACGTGCTACTGTTCACAACAGCAAGAACATGGAACCAACCATGCTACCCATCAAAAGAGGACTGGATTTTTAAAAATTTGGTACATATACACAATGGAATATTACACAGTCGTAAAGAAGAACAAAATCATGAACTTCACAGCAACCTGGATGGACTCAGAGTCTATAATACTGAGTGATCTTTCACAGAAACAAATAACTGAGTATCACATGTTCTCACTCATAAGTGGACCTTGAACAACTATCGTAATACTATAAGAAAAGGATTGACAGTAGTGGGAAACTTAGGGGCATGGGAGGGTGGGGAGGTGGGATTGGCGGTCATAGGAAACTGCCTGGGGAAGGGGAGGCACACCTCACCTGCACAATGAATCTTTGTATGCCTAACCCTGAATTGTACCACACAATTTTAAAATAAAATAAAATATAAAAAGATAAAATATTCAAGTGCGAAATGTGCTCACATTTCAATTATCAGTGTCTTCATTTACATGGAAGCTCGTCTTCTGCACTCCTCTTCACTTTCCCCTAGCAGCTCCCAATAAAACCAACCCAACAGGTGGCCACTTTGAATGAATGAATGAATACGTGGCTTAACTTCTAAGTACTAGGAACTCCAGAACGCACTTACGTGGCTCGTAGTAATCCACTATGGACACCGAAGCATCTTGAGTGTTTGAAACCTTAAAGTTTCTCACAGCAGGAATATCAACACAAAACTGGGTTTCGTTCACCTTGAAAAACACAAAAGACTCTTAAGGGGTTGGCACACTGTGTGTTCATGATAAAGTAAGAGGTATTTCTTTTTTCCCCCTCTCATCATTTTAAGAAACAGTAGGGTTCGGTGGCTCATCTTGTAATCTCAGCACTTTGGGAGGCCGAGGTGAGTGGATTGCCTGAGCCCATGGGTTCAAGACCAGCCTGGGTTCAAGACCAGCCTGGGTAACTTGGCGAGACCTCGTCTCTCCAAAAAAAAAAAGAAAAGAAACAGACAGAAACTAGTATTTAGGGAGCATATCACATGCCAGGTGCTGTATTAAGTGCTTTCTATTAATTACCTTGCTTAACTTGTACAAAAACCTTAGAAGGTATTGGTCTTAGTTCCATCTTGCTGAAGGGGAGATTGAGAATTAGAATTGTTAAGTAAGCAGCAAACCTGATGGGCACACTCCTGGGGCCTGGGACCTCACCCAGATGCCCTATCACAAGTGGCGCACCCCACCCTGGCTGCCACCAAGGCCTGCACAGCCCTTCTCTTGAGAATCTCCCTCCACTTAGGGGAGCCGTGTCACCCAGTAAGTGAGGAGACTGAGATACAGGGAGTACCCCACACCAATGACTAACAAGGGGTACACAAGGCCGGCTTCCCTGCCTCCAGGAGGGCCATATTTGCCAATTTGGCAAACGACTGGTAATGGAATCAGAAATTAGGGAATTTCTTCCAATATTTTATTACTTGCCAATACCAGTAAATGAAAAGTCAAATTAATCACAAAGTATTGGACATTCAAATTAAGATCACCATTACCAAGACCATCAGTGATTAAAAAAAAACAAGCCCCAAAATCTATTACACGACTAAGTAAAAACCTTAAACTTATTTTTCAACTTCCACATCAGGCTTTCAAACAGTATTTAATATTAAAAAACTCCTGAAGAGCAAAGGAATATAGAGACTAAGTTGGTTTTAACAAGGTTATAACCAGAGCAGTTTTAAAGTACTAAAACAAGTTAGAACATCAGAAACTAGATGTTCTAAAAGTAGATATTTAGCCGTATATTTGTGATTCACACTTAGCTAAATCGGATAAGGAACTTATATATTCCCCATGTTCCATGAAACCCTAAGAACACTCAGAACTCAGCATAGACTAAACCCATGAGACAAACAAGGATGACAGCAGGAAAGAACACACTTACCAACAATTCTGGGATGTCAGGCAGACTCTGGGATTCTCCACAGAACTTTGCCTCCCAATTGTACAGACTTAATTCTCACATTAGTAGAACTCACACAGCGTGAACGAGTAATGAAGGCTGTATAATAACTCTGTGTCAAGATCAAACCTCTGGGAATATGCCTCTATTATTTAAGCACCTAACTTTTCAAGGCAGGACTACTAATCCCTTGGGGATTTGTCAAAGTTTCATAAGAGTATTCTAAAACGTATAATTAAAGCTTTCATCTTCAGTGAGATCTGGACTGAATTTCTGAAATCATAATATGGAAATTCCTATGTATTTTATATCGGACATGGAATAATGATTCTGTTATAAGGATTTTATAGTGATGCCTTCTTAGTGGAGACAAATATATGGTGGCCAAGCTAAAATTCATTCAGAGACACAAAAAGCTGAGATAACAATGACTTACAGAACTCACACTTAATTAAATAAGGGATGCATGCACACAATGCGTAGTTGCTTTGTCCAGTTACCTCCCGGACGCAGGGGTTGCTACTCACAGAATCCAGATAGAGGCTGAGTTTTCCATGATCGTGTTCCACTTTCCTCACCGTCTTGCTCAGAGGAATCGCACCTGAAGGCACCGTGAAGCCACTGAGCAGGCCGACTTCCATCAAGGCCATTCCACTCCTCGCTGGGCCCAAGAACCTAGATAAAAGATAAAAGGGAGGGAGAGACCCAAGGAAAAAAACCTTTATGGAAATCCTCATCTTCAGAGAGAAATTAAAACTGCCAAATGTTACTGGAAATACTGTTTGCATTCCAGTCAAATCCACACTAGAGAATTTTAAAACAAGTCATTCTTTTTCTACACGCATGAAATTCTTGTAACTTTCAGCCAGGTGTGACAGTGTTTGTGTGACGGAAATGCCAGCAGCGTGACAGGCCTGGGCTTGTCAGTTGTGACAGGCACAACCCACGTCTGTTCAACAGACAGCTCTGTCTTCTAGTGGAGATTCCAAACCAAACTGCATTTTTTAAAGTTTTCTCAAAAGCTGACAGCACCATACTTCCCCGCTGAAAGGCAGGGGCTGAGGTGACACCACTGGCCACATAACAATAGACTCTGGCCAAGGTCTTAGACGCCTCTTCTTCATGATTTCAGTAGGGAAAGGCCTTCCCTCTTCTCTCCCTCACAGTTGGAGCTCACTCTGTATTTTCTTTTTTTTTTTTTTTTTTTTGAGTTGGAGTCTCACTCGGTCGCCCAGACTGGAGTGCAGTGGCTGCTCCCGGCCACCGCAGCCTCATCTGCTGGGCTCCAGCGATCCTTCCTCCTCAGCCTTCTGAGTAGTCGGAATTACAGGCATGCGCTACCACGCCCGGCTGGTTTTTTGAATTATTGTAGAGATGAGGTCTCGCTGCCCAGGCGGGTCTCGAACCCGCGGGCTCAGGCAATCCACTCACCTCAGCCTCCCAAAGGCGCAGGATTACAGGTTGAGCCACCGAGCCCGGCTCACTCTGTATTTTCATTGGCCACGCTGAGAGAATCACAAACCCTGGAAGGTCTCATTACACTGCACTCTTCTCTGCCCTGTTATACACAACGTGAGTATCAGAAAATCTGGGTGCTCCCCACATTTGTTGCCTTGAAAATAGTATTTTTTCGCAATGAAAAGGTGGCAAGAGTTTTCATTGGGAGCAGAAAGAGCCCAGCTTGATTAAAGAAAGAAGTCTGCCTCCAACACAAAAGAATTATAGCCCTGAGTTAGTTCCTATTATCTTTTCAGATGGCAGAAGCAAGAAGAGTCGTTGGAAAATCCTGCTTTTTGGAGCAGCGGACGAAAGTTTACCAGACACGACTGATGGGAGAGCCTTACACCACAATGGCTGACTTTAGCCAGCTCCATAGACCAGAGCAACCAAAACCATCTGCCAGGAGACACACCTAGCCAAAGTAGAGGCCACAGAGACTGATACTGGGATGAAAACTAGAGATGTTTGCATATGGGCAAAAATTACAGAGGAGAAAAACAGTCAGAACGCTTAAATCCTCAGAAGTACAATGCAGGTTATACTTTCAGTGCATTTATGACATGCCATGGTCTCTCTACAGTGAAACTACAGCACCGCACAGAAAGTCTTCCACAAGGGAAGGTCTTAGACCCTGCTGAAGAAGTAGCATACCTGATCTTTGTATAATGTACTGCTGAAAAAGTTCACTTAAATGCCATTTGTATTTCGTATCAGATTTCCCCCCAGAAAATTAGCAGCAGTGTTTTGTCCCTGTTACAAACCCCTGCCCTCACATGAAAGCATTTCTCCAGGTTCTACCTGCCAATCAAGGCCGCTGTCTACACGATGCCTGCTGCCAGATGAACCCTGGGCGGCCTGCACCCCTACATGAGGCCACAGATTAGCAGGCCATTTTATGATCCCAATTCAATTCCACTTCATTTTCTCATGTTTCTCCGTTTGACCCCTAAGAGGTAAAAATCCCCCTCTCATAACTCCCTGAGTCTCTTCTTTGCCCTTTTTTGAAACTATAATTTTAGACTTGCTTAGGGATTGTCAAAATTAATTTCTGTATTGCCCTCAAACAGCAAATTCCATGAAGGCAGGGCTGGTGTCTTTTTTGGCTCACCACAATATTTTCACACTCAACACCATGCCTGGCACACAGTGGAGACTCAACCAATGTTTACTGAGTGAAGGAATAAATGAATGAATGAATGAAAAAAGCAGGGTATACAGTAGCACTTATTTATAGAGTTATTGTAAGAATTAAATGAGATGCACGTACAGTGTTTGGTACAGTGTCTGGCATGTAAGCTTGTGATTCACATTGGTTGTTGTTTGTAATAATAATAATATAATAATAATAATAATAGTGACTTGATGTTGCTCTCCTGGAACAGAGACAAAATGCAAGGTGAGTGAGAATAATTGAAGCCCTGCTTTTTTCCTTGGCTAACACTGTGGAGATACTGTGGAGATTCTGATATCCACCTGCTGTGGCCCAAATGCCCAAGAAGGTAGGCAGTGAGGCAGACATGTGACAATTTATCCAAAGTCATGATCATAAAGGTCCAAAGACAATACAGACAGTAGCAGTCATGGAGGAGACAGGTGAAGGTGGTGGTTAACAAGGCCAACCACCTGGACAGACACCAGAGAGGATCTTGAAGGGATCTGGGCCACATCGTATCTTCTAGCCAGCACAGGCTAAGACAAACGAGAATACTGTGAGATGTTTTGAAAGAGCAGACAGCAGCTCCTCAATATCAAGGCATTTTACAGCAAGTCCCAGCTCAAGGACAAGTGATGCAGAGGTAAGAGGTTAGATTACCAAGGAAAAATTTGTAAAGCTTCTTGACTCATGAGCTTTCACAAGGAGTGTTCTCAAGCTTGCATGTCGCAGGGATGATCAAAAAGCTGCAGCTTCACAGCCCACTGCTAGGTCATGGGGCTGAGAGAAATCTCTGCCCCTGTGAATGTCCTCAGATTCTGGGTACAAAGCAGCTGAAGGATGGCTTACCAAGCATTCCCACACGCTGTGGCCATCGGCGGCCAATTCACCAAGACAACAACCTGCCTAACTAGAATAGTTTCAGCCTATCTAGGAAAACTGTTCTCTTCAATGAATTTGCATGTTCTCATAAAGTTTTGGGTGGAATGCATAATAGCTACGGTTAAATATAAATCTGAAATAATTATTTTAACAAATAGGTTACGTCAAGAAATAACCAGAGTATATAAAATATGATTGAAGAAAACGTAAGTTTTCTTACGTTAGACCTAAGTTTTACTAATTTATATACTATTCTATTCAAATTTGTTATAAATACAAGGAAAACAAATGAATAATTTTTGGACATATCTAATACATGTTTAAGTATAATTAGCATTTCTAGTTTGTAATCTGAAGTGTAATGCACAACTGAGTTCTTTGTTAAATGTAACTTATTGTATTGATATAATTAGACAACTAAATATAATAAAAATCTTTTTTTTTTTTTTGAGTCAGAGTCTCACTCTGTCGCCCAGGCTGGAATGCAGGGGTACGGCCACCCCAGCATGGATCTGCTGGGCTCTGGGGACCCTTCTGCCTCAGCCTTCCAAGTAGCCAGAACTACAGGTGCATGCTACCATGCCTGGCTAATTTTCTATTTAATGTGGAGACAAGGTCTCAACAAGGTGCCCAGGCAGGTCTGGAACCCGCAGGCTCAGACAATCCACTCGCCTCGGCTTCCCAAAGTGCTGGGATGACAGGCTGAGCCACCAGGCCCAGCCAATTAAATCTTTAAAGATATTTTTTAAAGGGCAAAAAGGAGGAAGAAGAGAGACCTGAATAGACACTCACCTTGTGCACACATTCAATTCCACATGATCAGCATCACCTTCATTATCCTTCACAGCAACATCAAGGTCAAAGGCCTCTTGACTTTGGACAGACCTTCGTCTTCTAGAAGACCCAGAATCTTTCACATTATAAATAACATTGAGCTGCAATAAATAAATTAGCAAAAATAATAAATCGGCAATACATCGCCATCATCATGCATTCTACGTACTGGATTAGATAACAATTCTCTGTGGGATAAACTCAATTAGATTTTTCATCCTCAAATTATTAAAAAGTTCATCTTACTGGCTAGCAAAGTATTATTGTTCACAAACATTATAAAAGTTTATAAGAATTATTTTAACCCCACATCTCTATAATAAAATAAAAGATGATTCCAGGTTAAAAAAAAATTATTTTAAAAATTGAGAAATTTGTTAGGTAATATTCCAAAACAAGAACTACAGAACACAATGGGTACTACTCAGGGGAAATTGCTTTTCAAATACTGTAAATATTCCTGTGAAGGAGAGCAGAACCACTACCAACTTCCCTGAGAGCACTCAGCATCTTCTAAGCTGAGCATCTTTCTAACGACCCAAATGGGGTCGTTTTTCACAAACTGAATGCTTAGCAACTCAAGATTCATCAAAGCTAAACACCTAAGAGCCTCCGTTGAACAGAAACTTGCTCAAACCACTGAGGATTTTTTCTGATCATATAACAATTTTCAAAGATGACAAAATGAAGGACAGATTTCAAGTCAAATGGGCCTTTTTCAGCATATACTCTGTACCCATCACTAACACTAAAGTTGTGACAGGGACACTGGGACAGCCTGAGGACCACATCTTTCTCAAAGGGATCTGACATCAGAAGCTCAGGAAGGAACTCAACATCCCTAGGCCAGCCTAGCCCCAGGATGGGGTGGTACCTATTTAAAAGTTTTACTTTGCTCCCTTTTTTTGATACCAAGGGTCACAAAGTTACTCCTGCTATGTAATATTGTATTTTCTTTTACTTATTCCGAAAAACATATGCACACACACCTCGGGACCAAACATTTAGTAGCCTTCATGGAGTTATATTATTTAAAAAATTCTCTCTCTAGAAAGCCTTCACCTTTCAAATCTAAGAGTTCCACTCTTTTTTCTGCACAACCCAAACTCATATAATCCCTCTTCATTCACTTGACCATTCTGGCTCTCTCTGGTCATTTGTCAACTATTTCTTCAGCTATAATAATTAAAATTATACTTTTCCCCCTCAAGTTGGCTGACTAGGGGCATCGCACGTCAGTTCTCCTCAGAAGGAAGATGGAGATTGCTAGTGAATGCTGAAGTTTCAAGCAGAAGATGGAAGAACAGGAAACTGGAAGTCCCAGGGCACCCACGTGGGTAGGCTTGGCATGTAGAGAAAAGGAAAGCAGTAAGGGTCTGGAAACTGACCCTCAAGGAGCTCAGAGTCAGCTGGGAGGAAGGGGAGGGATCTTCATCCCTGTCACCAACAACCTGCTGAATACCTGGAGAGCCTTCTGCCCCCATGACCCAGGACAGCACCATGAGTGGTGGTGGAGACCTTCCTGAAAGTAGAAAACCAGGGCCACTGTGCAGCCAAACTGCACTGCACTTGGATCCAGGTCCAGACATGGGTGACACACTGACTGCCCACTGCAGGGCCACTGCCCTCCCATGTGATCATCCACCTGTGAGCCACTGTGCCATGTCACCTGCAGATGCCCCCACAACCCACCCTGTCTCTGGCAATCACATAGGAATAGCAGGTCCCCAGAGAACAATGGGCCCTCTATAGATCTATCCTCAACACAGACCCCTTGGGAGGGCAGCAGTGCCGCCCACCCAAGACCCCTGACCCCCAGGGCAAGAGAGACATGGGCGTAGGCCAGCTTGCGAAGGAAGCTGCACCAATGCCAGGAAATGGACTCAGAGAGGGGTCTTCTCTCTCACTCTCTCCCCTCCCCAGTGCAAAGTTGTGAAAATGGTGGTGGCTTTTCCGTTGGAAGATAGGAAGCCATGTGGAAAGAAGCAGATTATCATGCTTCTCCAGGGTCCCAGCCCCTCCAAATGCAAACATGAGTAAGAGGGTAATTACTGCACTTTTCCTGGTACCCCCAGCATGGACAGCCTATCCACCAGCTTTCACTCTTAAGTGCCATTTACTGGACTACATCCTCAACAAAAGCACATGTCATAACCATGGTCCAGGATAGTTAACACACAACGTGCTTGCAACCAACGAACCCCTACAGAGCACTGGCCTTCTGAAAGCACCCAGAAATGAGGCCAACTGACCATACACAACATACACCACAGTCATCCTATGAGAAAACAAAGAAGAAAAATATCAAGAAGTCCCATCCCAACAATAGCAAATTTTTTTTTTTGAGTTGGAGTCTCACTCTGTCACCCAGACTGGAGTGCAGTGGCAGCCTCCACCTGCTGGGCTCCGGTGATCCTTCCGCCTCAGCCTTCCAAGTAGCTGGAACTACAGGCGCACGCTACCACATCTGGCTAATTTTTTGATTTATTGTAGAGATGAGGTCTCGCCAAGTTGTCCAGGCGGGTCTCAAACCCGCGGGCTCAGGCAATCCACTCACCTCGGCCTCCCAAAGTGCTGGGATTACAGACCGAGACACCGAGCCCAGCCGCAAATTTTTTTAAAGTGTCAGCTCCCTCAGATGAGAAGGAACCAACACAAGAGCTCCGGCAATATCAAAAGCCAGAGTCACTTCCACAGGACTGCATCAGCTCCCTAGCAATGAAACCTAACCAGAACTAACTGTCTGAAACTATGGATATACAATTCAAATATAGACGGCAAAGAAACTCAACAAGATCCAAGAGAAATCGGAAAGCCAAGATGAAGAAGCCAGGAAAATGATCCAAGAATTGGAAGATGACACGCCATACTAAGAAAAAACCAAACTGAACTTCTGGAATTGAAGAATTCACCTCAGGAATTTCAAAACACAGTCGCAAGCCTTAACCACAGATGAGACTAAGCAAAAGAATTTCAGAGCTTGAAGACCAAACCTTCGAATCAATGCAGTCAGACGAAAACGAAGAAAAAATAATTTTTAAAAATGAACAAAGTCTTTAAAATCAGGGGATTGTGTAAAGAGACCAAACCTACAACTTACAGGCATTCCTGAGAAGAAGAAATGGAAACAACTTGGAAAAGGTATTTGAGGACATAAGTCAGAAGATTCCCCAGTCTTGCTTGAGAGGTTGGTATGCAGATACAAGAAATTCAGAGAATGCCCACAAGATATTATACAAAACAGTCATCTCCAAGGCACAGTTACCAGACTATCTGAGGTTAGCATGAAAGAAAACATCTTAAAAACAACTAGAGAGAAAAGTCATTATCACCTACAAAAGGAGACCCATTAGACTAAAGTCGACCTCTCAGGAGAAAACTTTTAAGCCAGAAGAGAATGAAGGCCCATTTTTAGTACCCTTAAGGAAAAGAAATACTAGTCAAGAATTTCTTATCCCACCCAACTAAGCTTTATAAATGAAGGAAAAACAGTCGTTCTCAAACAACAATCACTAAGAAAATTCATCACCATCAGACCAGCCTTAAGGGAGTTCTAAAACATGGAAACAAACAAACAATACCACCTGACATAAAAGCACACATAAACACACAGCACACGGTTCCTATAAAGCAACCACACAACTGAGACTACAAAGCAACTAGCTAACAACACTTATGATAGCAATGAAACTTCATGTACCAATGTTAAGTTCGAATGTCATTGACCTAACTGCTCCACTTAAAAGACATAGAGCAGTAAATTGTTTAACAAAAAACAAGACCCATCCTTCTGCTGTCTTCAGGAAACCCATCTCATAGGTTTCTAACAACACCCACAGGTTCAAGATAACAAGATGAAGAAAGATCTACCACGCAAATGGAAAACAAAAAAGAGCAGGGGTCACCATTCTTATACCAGATAAAACAGACTTTAAGCCAACAACAGTAAGAAAAAAAAACAAAAAGACAATGAAGGGCACTACATAATGATAAAAGGTTTAATCCAACAAGAAAACTCAACATTCCCAAATATATATGCACGCAAGAGTGGATCACCCAGATTTTAAAACAATTACTACTAGACCTAAGAGATAGACACTTAGAAGACTTAGGTAGTCACATATTAATAGTGAGGAACTTCAACACCCCATAAGCAGCAGTAGACAGATTATCAAGACAAGAAGCTAACAAAGAAATTCTCTATTTAATTTGACACTTGACCAATTGGACCTAATAAATATCCATACAACACTTTACCCAACAACCAAAAAATACATTCTTCTTGCCTGCACAAGAGCAATCAGAAGCTCAGTCATAAAACAATCTCAATAAATAAGTCATAAGTCTCAATAAATTCCAAAAAATCAAAATCACACCAAGCATCTTCTTAGATCATGGCAAAATAAAAATAATCAATACCAAGAGGAACTCTCAAAACCACACAAATACAAGTAAGCTAAACAACTTGCTCCTGAATAATTTTTGGGTAAAAAATGAAATCAAGATAGAAATTTTAAAAGTATCTGAAACAAATGAAAATACAGACACATCATACCACAACCTTTGGAATGCTGCAAAAGAACTGTTAAGAGGAAAGTTTGTAGCAGTAAACACCCACATCAAGTAGAAGGATCTCACATAAACAACTTAACATCACACCTCAAGGAACTAGAAAAATAACAACAAACTAAACCCAAGGGTAGTAGAAGAAAAGAAATAAACAAAATCGGACCAGAACTAAATGAAACTGAGATTTTTTAAAATGCAAATGATCATCCAAGGTTCTTTGAAAGGATAAACAAGATTGATAGATCACTGGCCAGAATAACAAAAAAGAGGAGAGAGAAGATGTAAATAAGCACAATCAGAAAAGACAAAGGTGATGTTACAATTCCTGATGAAAATAGATGTAAAAGTCCTCAACAAAATACTAGCAAACTGCATCCAGCAGCACATCGAAGAAATTATTCACCAAGATCAAGTGGGTTTTATTTCTGGGATACAAGTTGGTTCAATATATGCAAAACAATAAATGTGATTCACCACATAAACAGAACTAAGAAACAGAAACCATATGATCATCTCAATAGATGCAGAAAAGGCAGTCAATAAAATCCAGCATTGCCCACAATAAAAACCCTCAACAAACTAGGAATCGAAGGAGCATACCTCAAAATAAGAAGAACCATTTATGACAAACCACAGCCGACATCATACGGAATAAGGAAAGGCTGGAAGCATTCTCCCTAAGAACTGGAACAAGACAAGGATTCCCACTCTTCACCACTCCTATTCAACACAGCAATGGAATTCCTAGCAATGGAAGTCCTAACCAGAAAAATCAAGCAAGAGAAAGAAATCAAAGGATAAAAGAAAGAAAAGAAACTGGACCCCTACCTCTCACCATATATAAAAAATAACTCAAGAAGGAATAAAGACTTAAATATTTAAAGGCACACAAATAGGAAAAGAGGAAGTTAAATTATCTCTCTTCACAGACAATATAATTTTAAATCTAGAAAACTCTATGCTAAAGATTTTGCCAAAAAACTCCAAGACCTGATTACTTCAGCGAAGTTTCAGGATACCAAGTACATGTACAAAAATCAGTAGCATTTCTGTACACCAGCAAGGTTCAAGCTGAGAACAAAATCAAAAATGCAATCCTATTTATAGCAGCCAATAAAACAATAATAAACTATATGGAGATACATCTAACCAAGTAGATGAAAGACTTCTACAATGAGAACTACAAAACGCTGCTGAAAGAAATCATAGATGACTCAAACAAATGGAAGAACATTTC
The DNA here is from genome assembly GCF_000164805.1 of Carlito syrichta. Taxonomy (NCBI): domain Eukaryota; kingdom Metazoa; phylum Chordata; class Mammalia; order Primates; family Tarsiidae; genus Carlito; species Carlito syrichta. The sequence goes on along the minus strand of NW_007253570.1, from coordinate 178,159 downwards.
ATGCTTATAGATTGGAAGAATAAATAATTATTAAAATGTTCATACTGCCCAAAGCAATCTACAGTTTCAATACAATCCCCATCAAATTACCAGTGTCATTTTTCACCAAATTAGAATAAACAAATCTAAAATTTATGTGGAACCAAAAAAGAGTCCAAACAGCCAAAGCAATTCTAAACAAAAATAATAAAGCCAGAAACATCACATTACCATACTGCTCACTTTACTACAAGGCTGCAGTAACCAAAACAACATGGAACTGACACAAAAACAGACACAAAGACCAATGGAACAGAATTGAGAACTCAGAAATAAAGCCTCTCACCTACAACAAACTGATCTTTGAAAAAAATCAACAAAAACAAATAATGAGGAAAGGACAGCCTATTCAATAAAGTATACTGGGAAAACTGTCTAATCACATGCAAAATAATGAAACTAGACCCCTACTTCTCACCATATATTAAAAAAATTCAAGATGGAATAAAGACTAAATGCCAGACATCAAACTATAAAAATCCTAGATGAAAACCTAGGAAACACTCTTCCAGATATGGTCTAGGCAATGAATTTATGGCCAAGTACTCAAAAACAAACACAGCAAAAACAAAAATTGACAAGTAGGATCTAATCAAACAAAAGAGCCTTCGCACAGCAAAAGAAACCATCAACAGAGTCAATAGACAACCTGCAGAATGGGAGAAAATATTTGCAAACTGTGCATCTGACAAAGTACTAATATCCAGAATCTATAAGGAACTTAAGCAAACCTACAGGAAAAAAAAAACTATAAAAAGTCAGCAAAAAACATAAACAGACACTTCACTTCCCTAAAGAAGACATACAAGTGGCCAACAAACACATAAAAAAAGTTCAACAGCACTAATCATCAGAGAAAAGCACATTAAAATCACAATGAGATACCATTTCATGGCAGTCAGAATGGCTATTATTAATAAGTAAAAAAACACCAGACGTTGGGGAAGTTGTGGTTTTGGAAAAGGAAATAAAATGCTCATAAACCACTGGGAATGCAAACTTCTTCAGCCTCTGTGGAAAGGAGTTTGGAGATTCCTCAAAGAACTAAAAATAGATTTACCATTCGACCAGCAATGCCACTGCTGGTTTTATACCCAAAGGAACATAAATTGTTCTACCAAAAAGACACCTGCACTCATGTTTATTGCAGCACTGTAGTAAAAAGCATGAAACCAATCTAGGTGCCTGTCCACAGTGGACTGGATAAATAAATATGATACACACACACTAGGGAATACTACACAGCCATAAAAAAGAACAAAGTCATGTCCTTTGCAGCAACATAGTTGCAGCTGGAGATCACTGTTCTAAGCAGATTAACGCAGAAACAAAAAATCAAACGTCACATGTTCTCACTAAAAGTGGAAGCTAAACACTGGATACTCACAGTCATAAAGAAAAGAACAGACACTGGGAACTCCCAAAGTGGGGCGGTGGTGGGGGAGGGCTAAAAAACTTACTGTGTACCAAGTTCACTATTTGGGTAACAAGTTCAGCGTAAGCCCAAACCTCACTATCACACAATAAACCCATGTAACAAATCTGTACACCTACCCTCTGAATTTAAAATAAAACAGAAAATTGTAGAGTATGTTTGGAGCAGTGGAAGGACAGTTCGTACAATTGGACAGAGAGTCTCTCTCTGATTCTTATCAATCCCTTCCCAGTGGCATGCAATTGTTCCTTTAGAGACCAACATCATCAGGAAACAAACAAGGAATACTAGATTTTTTTCCCTGGAGCCATAATCAATACCAACTATAACTAAGTACTAGAGTTTCCATTTGGCCCGCAGCAAAACTCAACTATTCATTCAAAGAATGTCAAAAGATCTTGCCATTTATTTCCTTTCACTTAGCATGTTATTATCCAAAAGAGGGTAATGTTTACTGCTTTCCTCTTCCAGAGCACTTATAAGCATGTCAGCTGAAGGAAATTCCAATACCCATTTCTGGGTAACCAACGTTTTTGCAATTTTTTCCTCTATCCTAAGAAGTGCCTTTCAGTTCCTACCTTTTGTTTTCTGTATTTTTGAGACAGAATGGGACTGGTGGACATTCTGACCCTGCGTCCTTCAAACTTCAAGTCCAAATCATTCGGTTTTAGTCACTTATCTACGTTTGGTTTACCAAAAATGAACTCCAGCCAACTTGGTGATGTAAGTATACACAATTTTTCAATTGTATCCAAAATATGCTGTATATTTTATTTTGGATTTGCTCTCTTCATTGAAAGACAGCATGGGGACAAGAATTTTCCCATGGACTTTGTTAAGAAAGACCAATATAAATGATTCACCTTCTCTTTCTATCATTTGCACTGTCCTTTTCATTGTGGTCACTTTTCCTCGATTTTTAAAAAATGTTCACTGTGTTTTGATTATCATGCAAAATAATCTTAGAATTGTGTGGAAGTTTCTAAATTACACCAGTTTAGCAACCAAACCTGCCTGCTTGGTAAGTGCCCCGTCCTTGCTAAGATGAGTGATTGTGCCAGTTTGTGAAAAAGTACACTTCCTCCACAATGGGTATTTCGTTACTTACCAGTAAAGGTTCAAGGTTTGATTGTTTTTTCCTACTCACGTCACAATCATTTTTGGTCCTATCACATATTGCCTTTAATATCCAATAAGATGAGTTTCCAATAAGATGATTTTAAAGTCCTTAAGATTTTTATTATTTAGTATAATAATGATTTTATTCAGTATTTTTCATACTAGTTTCATTTTATAGTCGATCCTACTGCACCATAAAAAGTTATTTTCTTCTTGTACCAAAACATTGCACATAATCATGCTCTAATTGTTATATTTACTTTTACATTAAAGGGACACATTTCCTATATTCAAGTCAAAAACTTATATTACCATGCTGACCTTTACGTTCTTAAATCAGTATTAAGAAGTTGCAATTAAAATGTATATTTGCTTATCAGGTCATAGTAGAAACACTGCCAGCAATTTTAATTTCTAAATTACATTTTCATTTTTAAAAACAGTGGGAGTTCCCAACAATTCATTTGCATTATTCTGGAGGATTTTAACTCTCACTTCCAAAACATGTAATCCCCCAAGAAATATTTTTCAAATAGGTAATCAATCCATATAATTGCCGTCTATTCACTGGCTGGTAACATCTCTAATACTCTGCATTAAAGAGAATGATGTGTCTCGCCTGTCATAGAAGCACATCATTTACAATTTTATTTAAATTACCTAAGTTAAAGATACAGCAGTGCCCTAAGCAAAAGAATCATTATAAAAAGTTATATTTAACTTTTAAAATGAACATTATGACATACCTGACAAATAGCAAATCCAAAACCATCTGCGGAAATATTAACTGTCATCGGCTGTACCACAGCAAGCTAAATAAAGGTGAAAAAAAAAGTTAATGGGGCTAATTTCCCATATCTAGATCCATCCAAGTAGCACATAGATCAGCGCCATCCCTCAAGGGGAGGGGAGGCAGTCACTAGTCGTGCCAAGAGCTTTGCTAGAACTCACACATCAAAAGCTACGGTCAGGCAGGTCAGCCAGGAAAAGGCAGTGAGTGTACCCTCGCCAAGCTCCCTCACCTCCATCCCACATTAGTGCCCTTGGCAAATCTGACCCCCTGTTGGGGCTGAAGCAAGAGAGACAGGAAGCAAAATGTATCTCCCTCCCTGACCTCCCTGAGTCAGGGCATCATCCTCTGGAATTCCTGAGAACACAGTAGCATCATTTGTGCCGAACGTCATTTCTCCTTTTCCTTTGCTGGCGTCCCTCGGTCTCAGTTTCTAGTCTTGACGTTCTCACCTTCGTCCATGGTCCCCAACTTCCCAAAAGGTTACCCAAAAGAAAAAATTAAGGGACTAGCATATTCTCTTATTCCACTTAAAGTAAGAACTCCACTATTGCTGTATCAATTCTCCCAAGAAGATACGGAGCAGCTGAAAACAAACATAGTGTTTGGGATCACGAGTTCGAATCCTAGCTCCACGCTACTAGTAATGTAACTTGAGCAAGTCACTTAACCTCTCTCAGCCTCAGTTTTGTCACAGGTACAATGGGGATGCAGGCACCTACTTCTCAGAGTTAGTTTGAAAAGTAAATGCAATAGGATAAGTAAGGTTATCTAACACAGTACCTATGAAGAAAAACTCAGCAGTGTTCATTCTTTTCCCAGCATGGCAGCACCTGTGTTTTCTCCTTCTCCACTCATCTTTCCAAAGTTCCCATTCCCACCAACCTAGAGCTCAGCAAATTCAACCAAAGAAGAGTCCACTTCCCCCATCCCTCTGCAGAGCTCTGGGAATAGTCTTTGTTAAAGTCAGCATATTAGGCCAGGCTGGGTGGCTCAACCTGCAATTCCAGCACTTTGGGAGGCGGAGGCCAGTGGATTGCCTGAGTCTGCAGGCTCAAGAGCAGCCCTAACAACTTTGCAAGACCTCGTCTCTACAATAAATAAAAAATTAGTCAGGCACAGTAGCGCACTCCTGTAGTTCTGGCTACTTGGAAGGCTGAGGCGGAAGGATCGCTGGAGCCCAGCAGGTCAAGACTGGGATGGCCGTGAGCCTGCCACTGCACTCCAGTCTGGGCAACAGAGTGAGACTCCAAATCAAAAAATAAAAATAAAAACAAAAAGTCAGCAGAGTAGCAATAAAGCAGCATTCCAGCATAGAGAATCATTTACACTATTTGCCCACAATCACTCCTTGTCCACACCTCTGCAGTCTGAAGGAGAAAGCGGTTCCATGTGTCAACCAGAAATTTCACAGGATTTGGTGAGCTAGGGCTCATTGTGGTCACTTGGATATTTGTTCTTTCTGTATTCATCAGGGCTGCAAATTCAGATAGGGCCTTTAAGGCCACAATGGTATCCTGTGGACAAAAGGAAAGCATTTGTGCATATAAGTACATGTCAAGGCCTCCAAAGGGTAAGTTTAGTAACGTCAGGTGGCTTGCTGTATGTTCATCTCCTTTCCCGAGAGTGGTACACTCCCTGACTCTATCTGGAATCTTCTTGGCCTACAGACAGGTGAAGCTTAAAAAATGTTTGTTGAAACGTTCTGTAGTGATCACTGTACAGGCCTTGTCAGTTTTTATCAGACTGTTTCCTAACGGTTCACATTTTTATAAGCACTCTTTTTTATTGTGATGTCAGTTGTCTATTGTTAGTATATTTAAATACAATGATTTTTTTGTATTTTTTATACTGCAATATTACTAAACTCGCTTGCTAGTTCTAGAAATTTTTTTGTAGACTGCCCTGAATTTTGCACATAGGTGATCATATGATCAATTAGAAGTTTTGGTTTTACCTTTCCAAAAAAGAAAGAAAAGATTTGCTGAATGGAACGGAGCATGTCCTCTTGTATCAATTTCCAGCCACAGATGAAAAATGATGGATACAGACAGGGATTGATTTATTGCCTATAAATCTCAGATACGGTTGATAACAATGATGAGAAAAAATGCAAATGAGTGGCTTAAATCATTGATTTAAGTTACTAAACTTTAAACTGCCAAGTAATTTTATGAAATCATGAGAAAAAAGCAACCACATACTTCCTAAAATATGCTTGTGCGTGTGCATATGTATATACATACTGCAGTTTAAAGGAAAACATAAATGATTCACTCTCACCTGAGTAGATGCAAAGCCACCCAGGCTGTTTCTCTGTCTGCTCAGCCACCTCATAACCGGGATTCCCTCAGAAACCCGGAACTGCAGGAGGTAGGAGAGCAGGGCGTAGGCTGCGATCTCAATGTCCAGGGAGCGTGGCTGCCAAGAGTCAGAGAGCTTGGACAGTGATGACACCCAGAACTGCATGCCTTCTGCAAGAGAAAAGTCATAATGTTCTGACCAATTATCAGAAAATACATTCGTAACACTAACTATTCCTGCACCAGTCCAAGTTCTACTTGACTAGCGTAAAAAATATATTTATACATGCACATACTTATATCCAGTAAGTATATGTGTACACACACACACACACACACACACACACACACACACACACACACGTATCTGTATGTCACTTTTAAAATTATTACAGGTTTAATATCCTTTATCCAAAATGTTTGCGACCAAGAATGTGTCAGATTTCCTTTTTTTTCCTTCTTATTTTGGAATATTTGCAGAATACATGCATTCAAAAACCTGAAATGCTCCAGTCTGGAACGTTTTGAGTGCCAACATGACACTCCAAGGAAATGCTCACTGAAGACTTTCAGATTTTAGACTTTTGGATCAGGGATGCCCACCCTGTATAATTTGTAAATGTCCATCCTTTTCCTACTGCCTATATTTAACAATATTTTGATGAAAATATTTTTCTCAAGAGAAATTTAATATGTTTGGTTCAAGACTAAACAGCTATAAATAAAAGAAAAAGCATACTACATTCCAGGAGATAATGTACATTACTTATCTGACCAGGCTGTCCCAAAAGTATTTTAGGACACATTGAAAAGAATCTCTTTCTGGGAGTCTGCCATTAACCAGCTCTGACATTCTGGGAAGCCTTTTCCTTTTTCATTAGCTGAAAGTTGGTGGGGTAAGTTGAGATTCAAGTCCCCAAGAATAAAATGAGGGACCCTGGTTAATCAACAACCTTCTTAGGGAGAATTCTGCTGTCATCCCTGGGTCCTGCTCGGTGCCTCTCACATGTGACTATGACACTGACAAGTCCACATGGGCAGAATGAGAAACAGCTACCACTTAGCCAAGTCAAGAAGAACAAATGTCAAGGACCGTCTCGGCCTCTGTGCAATAAACTCCGTCCCCAGCATGGAGTAAGGAATCAGGGCTCAAGCTAAGGGACTGTTGGTTAGAAGACAACACTTTTGGCCGGGCTTGGTGGCTCAGTCTGTAATCCCAGCACTTTGGGAGGCCGAGGTGAGTGGATTGCCTGAGCCCAAAAGGCTCGAGACCTGCCCGGGCAACTTGGCAAGACCTTGTCTCTACAATAAATCAAAAATTAACCAGGCATGGTAGCACACACCTATAGTTCCAGCTACTTGGAAGGTTGAGGAGGAAGGATCGCTGAAACCCAGCAAGTCGAGGCTGCGGGGGCCGAGAGTGTGCCACTGCACTCCAGTCTGGGTGAGAGTAAGACTCCAACTCAAAAAAAAAAAAAAAAGACAACACTTTTTACAGTTTCAGAAGCTTCGAAGTACTTTCCAGTTATCCCTTCTTAAATTAACAGGTTTAATATCCTTTATCCAAAATGTTTGACCAGAAATGTGTCAGATTTCCTTTTTTTAAAATTCCTTCTTATTTTGGAATATTTGCAGAATACATACATTCAAAAAGCTGAAATGCTCCAGTCTGGAATGTTTTGAGTTCTTGAGTTAACAGAACTTTGAATCATCCCCACCCACACCCACACACGCACCACACACACACACACACACACAGGGCTCCCTGACCACTTTATAGAGACCATCTGGGTAGTGATGATACTGTACTTTTTGGCCTGCCACAAAAAAAGCAGTCCTTATTCCAACAACAACAACAACAACAAATGTACACAACCCACTCCTGACTTCCCTTTGGTATCTAGTATCTGCATTTCTTTTTATTAGCATTTTAGTTCACACTTTGACCTCGCTCTGCAGAGGCACTGCCTGTCATCTCACTGAATACTCGTAGCAACTCCAAAATGGGAGTCACTCCCACCATGCAGCAGCCGTAGAAGCTGAAATCATAAGGTAAATGCAGAACCAGAATTTAACCCAAGTCTGTCCAGAACCCAAGGTCTTGGAAACACAAGGCAAGGCCGCCAAACTGGTCCCGACCCAGTTCCTCAGAGGGAAAATGACATAGGGCAGAACGTGTCTAAAATAAACTCCATTAAAACAAACTACTGGGACACTAGAAGCTCTATGGCCATGTCAGGCCCATCCTATCTCAGTCTGTGCTCCTTTTTCTGTCTCATTCAAAAGATGCAAAAGGGACCAACTTCACATCTGGTTTACTGTTTGCCCATCAAAGCTGGACTGGATAAAAAAAATGTGGTACATATATACAATGGAATATCATGCAGCCATAAAGAAGTACACACATATGGACTTTGCAGCAATCTGAATGGATTTGGAGTCGACCATACTCAGTGATCTGTCACAGAAATAAAGACCAGAGTTTCATATGTTCTCACTCATAAGTGGACCTTGAACAATTATAATGCTATAAGAAAGCGATTGGCAGTAATGGGAAACTGTCGGGGGGGGACTGTCATTTGAGGGAAACTGCCAGGGGAGGGAGGGACATACCTCATCAACAAGGGCACCTGCATAATCAACGTTTGTATACCTAACCCTGAGTTGTACCCCACATCTTTATAATAAAAATTTTTTAAAAAGAAAAATCTAGCCCAGGGCCCACAGTTACCTCCTTGCTCTGCTCTCCTGGTCAGCACATCCAAAGCTTCCTTTGCTCCAGGACTGCCCACCGAGGACAGTGCATAAGTCACCAGAGCTAGAGTATAATTGTCCGAAATGCCTCTACTGAACTCAGACTCCAAAACGTTGACAGACTCTTGCACATCCATATTAGGCTTGGAAGAAAAAAATATACTTTTTTACTATTCAAAATAACCCACGACCATGTATGTAAACAAAAAATACTTCAAGACATTCATTTAAGAAATAATTTCAGTGCCTATTAACACCTGACCTTTTCCCAGGCAATGAGAACCAACAATGATCATTGACATTTAAAGACTTGCCATGTGTTTTGAAAATAACACTGCTTTTCGATTTTTATAAGTAACAGGCATCATTCCTTAAAGGAAATAAGAAACAGAGTTTTTGTCAGGGTTTCTCCCACTGAGTATCATAAACTCAGAGGACAGCAGAAAATATAGCTTAAGAAAGATATTTCTCGTATTTTCTCTCGGGTGTTAAAGCCCTAAATGCAGGGAAAAGTTTATCTTCTAGATGCCTACTACTAGGCTGGGAAAATGCTAGGAGCTTTATAAAGAGAAGGGCTCTTGCTGACAGTGTGAAATGCAGCAGGCAGTGAGCAGCAAAGGCATCCATCAGTGGGACAGCTTGGGACAAGCTCACCAGCACAACTTTCCATGCACTCTCATTTTCAGCCACACTTCCACACCCACCTGACATGCTTTTCAGAGTGAGGGTACACTAAATTTAACAGAACCCATCATTGTTCCATGACGTTTCCATGAAAAAAAAAAATCCTTTGCTAAGACAAATTCTCTAATTCTAAAGAATGTTCTTCCCCTGTGAAATTAACTTTTCCAATGGTAAGTTATGGGTTGACTTATCTCACCAATAGCAAGTACAATACATATTAGAAAAACATTTTTAGAATTATCCTAGTCACTCTGAAAGAGTGTAAGTGCTTTTATCCTTAGATTCTGAAACATGGCCACAAATACAAAGCAAAAGGGTGCTCAAATTAAATTTCAAATGGGATGCAAAATCGCAAAAATTTTCAGATTTCCAGACACATATTTGACCCGCTGAGATGTACCTTTCCTGAATTTCCACCTATCGCTTGCTAAATTAAAGACTGAATACCTGATACTTTCTATATCCCAGGAGAGAAGTCACAATATAGGCTGTAAGTGTTACTGGACTTTGACTGCCGCCTTGAAGCTCACTGTGGATCACTCTTCCTGGCTCCCAAAATTCACCACTGGATTTCTGATGTCCTTTGAGCCAAGTATATGTTCTGTGTAACACATTCTGGTCAATATCTATGTAAGGATCCGCTTCTAGGAAACATCTTAAAACAAAAGCTGACAACCTTTAGGGAGAAGAGGGAAAATTACATAAGATACACTTTGTAATGTTTTCCAAATAACACTAAGCATGAAAACAACACCACCATTTTCTCCATCACAAGAGTCACCAAAGCCAGAACCACCAAAAAAGGAACAAAGGGAAGAAAAACAGCAAAGAGCCAGACGATGTGAATGAACCCAGCAGGTGGAGCTGGTCTCACTTGTGTGTGACCAAGAAGTCCCAGCCAACTCAGAGAAATCCAGATTTGGATAGGAATCTACCTAATCCAGCCTCACTGTTGTATAGACCGAGATTTGGCAGTCCAGGAGAGTTAAACAAGTTGTCCAGGGTTACTATCTTTGGACTGCTCCGGGTATTTACAAAGAAGGACTCACTCACACGTGGCTTGGTCACACAGCTGGGGGGAAGCACATATGTCTGGTTCACCAGCAAACGGCAGCACTTCAAGGGCCCATGGAGACTTTCACTCCTGGGAAAGCAGTCAGCAAACTACACCCTGTAAGCCAAGTCCACCTGGACCAGATCCGGCCTTCAGCCCAAGACAGCCCAGGGCTGTCTCCATGTCTCTTCTTTTTCTTTTCTTTTTTTTTTTGAGTTGGAGTCTCACTCTGTCACCACTGCTGGATTGCAGTGGCACACTCCCGGCCACTGGGAGTAGCCTCGACCTGCTGGGTTCAGGCAATCCTTCCTTCTCAGCCTTCCAAGTAGCTGGAACTACAGGCACGTGCCGCCACGCCCAGCTAATTTTTTGATTTATTGCAGAGATGAGGTCTCGTCAAGTTGTCCAGGCTGGTCTCGAACACGTAAGCTCAGGCAATCCTCTCACCTCGGCCTCCCAAGGTGCTAGGATTATAGGAATGAGCCACCGCACCCGGCCTGTCTCCATGTCTCATGTGGCACCATCCCACACCGCACCTGCCACCACCGGGACCCAAGAGTGGAGCATAAAAGGAGAGAGAAAAGAAAACAGAAGAGAAGGGAAGGAGGGAGGAATATGAAACCCAGACTCCGTTTGGCCCCAAATGCCTACAACACGCGCTCTCTGGCCCTTTGGAGAAAAAGTCTGCCAGGCCCTGCAGCTAACACTCTGTTGAGGTGAAAAGGAACTCAAGCAGTAAAACCCAGAAACCTTTCTACTGATAGATAGACACCCTGGCTCAGGCCAAGAGAACACTGGAGGTGGGTCTGCTTTAGGCTACGTAACACTTAGTGTGGTTCAGGTTCTCTATACTTTTGTCTTTTGTGACCCGTCTGTTCTTCTCTTTGATCATTTATATATCAATATTGCTAACTGACCATGACTAATATTCCATTCTCTCTCACTTTGGGTGCCCAGAGGCACTCACTTTCCTGCCCCATGGAATTAGGTGTGGTCACATGAGCAGCCCTGATAATGACACAGTGTGGAGAAGCCACACGCTCAGGCGACATCGCTAACTGCCAGTGTCATATCCTCCAGCTTCTCTGCTGTGACAAGCCTGGCGCCTCCCTGGAGACGAGGTAAGGTGGTGGCTGAAGGATAATCCAGAGTCCCCTGTTGACTGACCCACAGTAGAAAGGCAGCACGAGGAAGAAACGCCCTCGCTAAGAAGCCAACCTAGTAGCTGCCAGTTCCCACGGGAACCCCACTCCAACCTGATTCAGTCAGTCGATCTTTTTCTAAGTAAAATAGGAAATGGAAGATAGGTATAAGGAGAGAGATTAATGGGCTGAAATCAGCCACTTGGAAGTTCGAGTCTGGAAGAAATTTGGAAGTTCATACTTAATTCCATCACTGTTTGTTCTTCACACACACACACACACAAACAACTTAAAGAAACAACATGAACTGCATTAACACAGCACTTATATTAATCATGTCAGATTAAGAAAAAGCCAATACTATGCAGCCATAAAGAAGGACAAATATAAGGACTTTGCAGCAACTTGGATGGATTTGGAGTCGATCATACTCAGTGATTTATCACAGAAACAAATAACTGAGTTCCGTATGTTCTCACTCATAAGGTGACCTTGAACAACTATAATACTATAAGAAAGCGAATGGCAGTAGTGGGAAACTGTCAGGGGTGGGGGTGGGATTGGCAGTTGAGAGAAACTGCCAAGGAAGGGAGGGGCACACCTCATCCACGAGGGCACCTACATGATCAATATTTACATACCTAACTCTGAATTGTACCCCACATCTCTATAATGAATAAAAATTTTTTTAAAAAGAAATTACAACATGTATTTACACTGTAAAAAAAAAGAAAAAGAAAAAAGCCATGTCACCATCACCCAGTATTTCTAAGCATTTTTTCCTATCAGCTGCACCATCACCATCATCATCATCAAGTACTTTATTGCTGCTATTCCCACACACACACAAAGAGGATTTATGACTTTTCCTGTCTACATAAAAAGGGGTGACATGTTAATGTTTTGAAACACTTTTTAAAGGAAGAATCTCTTTTAAAGCCGGGCAGTGGGGAAGCAGCCTCCCATCTATAACACAGAGACATGTCAGTTTCATGGCCACTGTGACCTCGCGAAAGCCCATTCGGTGACAGACACGTCCAGTTGGCAAAAACCCTTACCATGTGCTCCCCGCAGGGTCGTCGTTCCCAAAAGCACTGAAAGAGCCATCTTCCCTCTGATAGAGAAGTTCTCTCTGGTAACCTGAAGACACAAAAATGGAAAGACAGACCATGTAACCATGACTGATGATGGGTGAAGGTTTCTTTTTTTTTTTTTTTTTTTTTTTTGAGTTGGAGTCTCACTCTGTCGCCCAGACTGGAGTGCAGTGGCCGCTCCCGGCCACCGCAGCCTCGACCTGCTGGGCTCCGGCGATCCTTCCGCCTCAGCCTTCCAAGTAGCTGGAACTACAGGCACGCGCTACCACGCCCGGCTCATTTTGATTTATTGTAGAGATGAAGTCTCGCCAAGTTGCCCAGGCGGATCTCGAGCCCGCAGGCTCAGGCAATCCACTCACCTCAGCCTCCCAAAGGCGCGGGATTACAGGCTGAGCCACCGAGCCCAGCCGGGTGAAGGTTTCTAACCATCACTTCATACTGAGGAAACACGGGCAGACAGCAGGAAAGAAAAAAATCAAACCAACAAATAATGTTGAGTACTATCTACTTTAAGTGCTGTAGGGAACTCAAAATGCCGAGACTTTTCAAGAAGAATGAGTAAAATAAGAACCGCGATATTCTCAAATAAGTAAATTCAAAAGACTACTATAGTCTAGACAACTAGCCTTTCCAAAGCAACCAAATTATGCAACTTATTTATGCAGTAAATACTCACATGTACCCCACAATTCTAAAACAAAATAAAGTTTTTAAAAAGCAAGCAAATTAAAGATAGATTTTTATTTAGTCCTCTAGTGCTCACAGTAATCATTTTAATACTTAGTCATCTAAAAGAAAGAGACTCTTTAAGGTAGAATAATTAAAGTTTACAGTCGAAATGGAAAGTAAAGATACTTTGTATTCTCAGGCCAGCAATAAAGAGGGGGAAATGTTAAGGGAGGACTCAAAAAACATGAGAGAACTCAAAAAAAGGAAGGACTCAAAAAAAATGGAATTATCTTTTGAAGGGTGGGCCCCTTATAGTACACTCAGAATTTGCTCCTCCAGATCAACCGGCCAACCAAAGTTTTTATCTGGAAGTTTTGAGAAGGTTACATCACGATTTGCAGAGGAAACATCCCAAGTTGTGGCAAACACATGACTGTTCTTCCATTATGATAACACACCTGCCCACAACACGCTTTAGTGTTCAGCAGTTTTTGACCAAAAACGGCATGACCAGCCGGGCTCGGTGGCTCAGTCTGTAATCCCGCGCTTTGGGAGGCTGAGGTGAGTGAACTGCCTGAGCCCACGGGTTCAAGACCTGCCTGGGCAACTTGGCGAGACCTCATCTCT
>NW_007253570.1:123590-164429 GCF_000164805.1 Carlito syrichta | reverse complement strand
CCAGCTACTTGGAAGGTTGAGGTGGAAGGATCGCTGGAGCCCAGCAGGTCGAGGCTGTGGTCACTGCACTCCAATCTGAGCAACAGAGTGAGACTCCAACTCAAAAAAAGAAAAAAAAACCAAAAAAACAAAACAGCATGACCCCTGTGCCCCACCCTCCCCATTCCCCGGATCTCACCCTGAGTGATATTTGTCTTTGTTTCCCCAGATGAAAAAAAATCCTCAAAGGGAAACATTTTGCCAAGGTGAAACAAAAAATGGCAGAAGCACCAAAAGGCATCAAAATTAACAAGTTCGAAACTGTTTTGAGCAATAGAAAAAGCATCTCGATAGGTGTATTGCATCAAACAGAGAGTACCTTGAAGGTGACTGAGGTTTAAACATGTAAGAATAAATTCACAATTTTTTATAAATAAATTCCGGGGTTTTTTGGTTCTCCCCTCCTCATCTAACTCAATGGTTCTTAAATTTGGGGGCCGTGGTCAATTGCGATAGACCAAAAGACTGGCCTGCCTACCATACCAATGTTGCATTTCCACTAAAAAGATGTACAGTCACTGAAGAGCCAACTTTTGTTCAACACTAACTAGGTGTCAGAAACCGTTTTAAGCCCTTTGCAAGTATTAACTCAGGTGATTCTCATAACAACCCTCTGAGGTAGTACCGCTATTATCATCCCCTTTTTTACAGACACTGAAACTTGGAGGACACAGATGCCATGTGCCAGGTAACAAAGCTGGTAGGTGGTGCAGTCAGCGACAAGCCAAGTCTAATTGTCCCCAAAGCCACTGCCTCCTAGGAATTCACAGAGCTCTTTCAATAACTAAATATAATGATATGTGAGTATTTACTGCATAAATAAATTGCATAATTTGCTTGCTTTGGAAAGGCTGAGTACAGCACCTTTTACAAGGCAAGTTGTCCACAAACAATCGCCATTACTATTTTCTAACACAGGTATAGGGAAAGGCTTTCTTAACACCAGATGCAATAAAATTTAAAAATTAAGCTGGGTGCGGTGGCTTACATCTGTAATCTCAGCACTTTGGGAGGCCAAGGGGAGAGGATTGCTTGAGCCCAGGAGTTCAAGACCAACCTAGGCAACATAGTGAGGACCCGTCTCAAAAATAAATAAAAATTGGCCAGGCATGGTGGCGTAAGCTTGTAGGCCCAGCTACTCGATAAACTGAGGCAGAAGGACTGCCTGAATCTAGCAGGCCGAGGTTGTGGTGAGCCATAACCGTGCCACTGCACTCCAGTCTGGGTGACAGAGTGAGACTCCGAATCAAAAAACTAAAATTAAAATAATAACATTTAAAATCAATACATTTGACTATTTAAAAGTTTTTAAACTTTACCATGGGATAACACGTTATAAGCAAGCTTTTAAAAAATAAATTAAAGAAAGCATTTGCAACATATAAAGTGGATAAATAGCAAATATCAATAATATTAATATATAAACTGTACTCAGATGTTTATATAATATTTTATATGCACACTTATATAAAGAACTTGCTTAAGCTTAGGGGAAAAGATTAAAAAGTCCTGTAGAAAAAAGTGGACAAAATACAAGAACAGATGAGTCACAAAAGACAAAAATGTGAAGATGAACGTTAATATGTGAAAACATGTTCAACTTCAATATAAGAAAACATGCTCGACTTATAATAAGAGACGTGCAAGTTAAACCCACACTGCGATGCCATTTCTCACCCATCAGATAAGCAAAGATTCAAAGGCCTGGTTGTTCATTCTGTTGAGTGGGCTGTGTAGAAGCCAGTTTTCACCCACTGTTAGAGGGAATTCAGAAGGGTACAGCTACTATACAGGACACTATCTTCACCTCTTGGCCCAGTAATCACACTTCTAGGGAATCTACCCTGAAGATATACCCCCAACGACACAAAAATAGACATGCAGAAGATTATCCACTGCAGCATTATTTGTAACGTAATGGAAACTACCTAAAAACCCCCAACTCAGAGACAGGTTGGCACATACACACGCTGGAGTACTATGCAGCTGTGAAGACGGAATGAGGAAAAGCTTTATGAATTGATGCAGAACAATTTCCCGGCTATACTGTTAAATGAAGAAGGCAAAGTCTAAAACAGTATATACTGTTTATTACTTTGTGTGTAGGAAAAAGAGGAAATAAGAAAACATACATGCATATGTTTATCTTTGCAAAGAAAGAGAAGAGGGAAACTAGAAACTAATGAAGTAAGTTACCTACAAGGGGTAGAGAAAAGGAAAACGTGAACACACTTTTGGAAATAAGTTTCCCTTTCAGAAGCATCTTAATGTCCTATGTATTTAACAAAGAAAAAATAAGCAAGCATGGGAGAAATGAAGTGACGGACATGATCACTACCCCTAGCTCACTTTCTCACGTTTCAATTTCGTATAACCTTGAAAAAAATGCAGCGGATCACCTCATTTCAGAAGCAGTCAGGATCCCAGAGAAGCAGAATGATTGAATGTTCACAAAGGAAATTAGCAAAAGGGTTCAGGACATTCTCCCTCGATTTCCAATTAGGAACTAAGTTCAGCAGATAGCTAGAGTTTAACTGTGCACTCAATCTAACAGAACAAGGAAAGGAGAGACCAGGAAAGGAGGGGGGAAGCGGATTCAGCCTCTATTCCCATAAGAGGTGGGTTCGTTCACAATGGAAGGACCAGCCCCTAGGAGAGGATCTCATGCCTCCAGGCCCACAGCACATGATAAAGGCAGTCCAAGGAGGAGACAGACGCTCAGAGACTCTTAGAGATGAGATCAGTGCCCTCGAGCTGACTTCCAACATTCCCCTTGTGTACCAACAACTGGCACCATGCCCTCACTAGAGGCAGCCAGCTCAGAGAAGAGGACACTCAACCTCCAGTTGAAGAGTGGATTTCTTAAGCTGGTTTAGATAAAACTGAGAGTCCAGACCACCAGTTCTGCTCCTACAGAAAATAAGAGGGAGAATGAGAATCTGGAGAGAAGCACTCATGGGGCTTTCCGGGGACATCACTTGGGAGGCCTCCCGACCACCTCCCGCCAACCACACATCCCTGGGAGATCCCAGCTCTATGTGTGTCCTTCAAATCATCCCAGTGGGTCAGGCCTAATTTCCATCCCATAAGCAGGAAAGGACACGGGTAGAGCTGGCTATGTTTGCTGTTACTACAACTCAACACAACAGTGTAGTTGTCTAAGTTGGGGACTTTTCATCACAACAGAGGAGAAAGGCCAAAACAGAGTTTTTCCCCAAAGTTTATGAGAAAATAAGAGTATCACCCCAAAGTTAATAGTTTTATGAACAGCTTTTGATTATTATCTTATTAGATAATCAAGACTACCAGAGACCCCTAAAAATTGAGATACAGAAGAACTCAAGAGGCTCTCAGAGTAACAACCCATGAACTGTTATTTATAAAGGGCTAATAAGTGCATTCTTTTCTGGGCCTTGAACTTTCTTTGAAATAACCACAAGTGTGAAACTTTCAGAATTTACCGTAATAAAAATGAAAGTACTATTCACAAAAACACATCGAAAAACAACCTCTGAATATAGTCTGCCTTTGTTTACCTCAAGCGTCAAAACTGCATGAAAATGAGAGCAAAATCATCTCCGTTTGACTATACCAAGTGCTTTCTTGGTAAAAGGCTGATAAAAAGGAGTCTCTGTCCTGAAAGCAAAGTCGTGACCAGCCCCAACATGAAGTGGAAGGTGAGAATGTCACAGGTTTTAAGTTTTTTCACTCTTGCCTTGAGCCACACTTGTGATCAATGTTTTTATTTCAATAGGAAAAATATAAGGTGAATGTTTTTATTTCAATAGGAAAAATATAAGGTGTTTTCAACTAGACTTGGTCTGAGTCTCACTTTAAAAGCTGAGTTGCAGGTACTATGACTTAAATATTTGAGGACAACAAGTGGTTCGAATCTTCCATTCACAGGTTCAGGGTTTCCAGTCCTTATCAAAAACAGTTTTTGCTGTATGGTTCTATTTTTCTTCTTGACAAGCGAGGATGCATCATTCAATGATGTAGTTGTTGTTTTGACCAAAAAGCAACGGATTCGGTTACAGGGCTCCAGAGCCAACCATGATTTAAGTAAAACAATGCGCTGTTCATGAATGACATTTAAATAATATACTCATGACTCATGCCAAACCCACTTTAATTTCTTCAAAAAGAAAAACAACCATGGTATATTTAAAAGACTTTGGGAAACGCAATGGCAAAAGAAGAAAGGGTCCCTGAAACGAGACACTGATTTCATAATGAAAAGCATTATACCAAGAGGCTTGCCCATGCCTCTAAAATACAATTTAGCTCAGCAGGGGAGATGGCGCATGGTGCATTCTGGGCCACCACTACCCCCCCCCGCCTTGCTGATCTCATTGGCCACTTCACCAGCTCACCGGGCAACATGCCAAAACCACGGGTCCCATTTCCTAGCTGAGGAGAACACGCCAAGGCAGGCAGATCCGTTATGTCCAAGACCACCATTGCACGAAGGAAGCACTCTCAGGTCTTCTAGACCTGACCTCCACATCAGGCGATGAGCCTCATGTCCAAAGAAGCTGACACTGATACTCATCTATCCAGTCTGTATTTATTGGGTGCCCACCCAGTGACACAAGGAAGATTCAACACGACCTCTGCGGACACAGGGTTCCCTCTAAGTGCGGGAGACAGATGAGAGGTAGGATATATTTGTGAAGTTATCGTTTACAACCCCTGCTTGTCATGTATACCCCGGAGACAATTTGTTCAATCTGGTTTTGCTAAATACCACCTAGTAAATTACAAAGAAAAATGTATAGCCATACAACCTGACACCTTCCCTTACCTAAACTAACGTATAAAACTCCTCTCCTCTTTCTCTGAGTTGCCCAGCCTTGGAGCATTAGCCCGCTGAGTCACACCAGTGCTAATAAACTGCTACTTCCTAAGAGAGCCTCGGTGTCACAGCCTCTGTTTTCCCGCAACAGAGTGGTACAAACAAGCATCACCAGATGGTCACGACCTCCTAAAGAAAATACTGCATGAATAACAAAAAGAAGCCAGCCATGGAGAGATCCGGGGGAAGGGTATTCCAGGGATCAGAAGAGTGACTTCCAGGCCCTGAGGATGGTGGAGCTGGAATGTTCCAGGACCCGCTGGACTCTACACAACAAGTGGCAGGATCTTGAAGTTTTCACAAGGCCCCTTTTATACTGTGTGAGGAGGGAAACACAGAGAAGCAGAGGGAATAACTAGGAGGCCACTGGAGCCAGCCAGGGCAGCGATGATGCTCATGGGGTGGACCAATGAGCAGTGTCTCTTACTCAGAAGAATTTCACAGCAGAAGGGACAGGACTCACTTGCTGACTTCAGACCCTACCTCCCTAGTTAGAAGCAACTCACCATAGCCCACATTTGTGTGCACTTACTACGCACTAAATTAAGTGCTAAAAATGCATCACTGACTCCTCCAGACAACCCCAAATGGGTCTCACAGCTGAGAAAACAGAGCCCTAGAGGAGCAAGCAGCTACCCTGAGGGAGGCCCCAGGACCCAGACCCCAAGTCCGATGGCCTGCATGGCGGGGTTACCTCCCTGGGCTCCACTGTTTCCCAGAGGAGAACGGCCTACTTCCTAGCAGAGCCTCACCATTCTGAATAGCCTGGAAGGTAATTTGGCATTTAGAGAACGCAGCTCTGACCCCAAATTCAACCCCCCATAGTTTGTCCTCTTGTGCACAGAGCCCTGATCCCAAGCCCTGCCTCCCATGGTTGGTCTCTCCTACATACACTTAGCCCTAATCCCAAGCCCCACCTCCCATGGTTCGCCCTCTCATACATACACTGAGCGCTGATCCCAAGCCCAGCCTCCCAAAGTTCATCCTATCATATGTACCACAAGCCCTGACCCCAAACTCAACCTCCCATAGTTGGTCCTCTTGTACACTGAGCCCTGATCCCAAGCCCCGCCTCCCATGGTTTGTCCTGTCATATGTACACTGAGCCCTGATCCCAAACCCAACTTCCCATAGTTTGTCTCTCATACACTGAGCCCTGATCCTAAGCCCTATCTTTCGTGATGGGTCCTCACATACATTGTGCCCTGATACCAAGCTCCACCTCCTGTGATTGGTCCTCTCCTATGTACACCAAGCCCTGATCCCAAGTCCTGCCTCCTGTGTTTGGGCCTCCTGCACACTCAGGCCTGATCTCAAGCCCCATCTTGAGGTTGGTCCTCTCCTTGGTACACTGAGCCCTGATCCCAAGTCCCACCTCCCTTGGTTGGTCCTCATGTACACTCAGTCCTGACCCCAAGTCCTGCTTCCTATGGTTGGGCCTCCTGTACACTCAGCCCCAATCCCAAGCTCTACCTCATGGTGGGCCCTCTCCTAGGTATACTGAGCCCTGATCCCAAGCCCCACTTCCTTTGGTTGGTCCTCATGATGCCAAGGCCCACCTCCCATGGTTGGTCCTCACCTACATTCAACCCTGATTCCAAGCCCCATGTCATGGGTGGTCCTCTCCTACATACACTGACCCCCAATCCCAAGTCCTGTGTCCTATGGTTTATCCTTTCATACATACACTGAGCCCTGATCCCAAACCCCACCTTCCATGGTTGGCCCTCTGATACACTGCATGCTGCTGACTTACAACCCAATTGATTCCCACCCAGGCCCTGCCTGTGCCGTCCCACCCCAGGGAGTTCTTTGGACTTAACTCCAACTCATCTACATGAACCCAACTCCTTACAGGCCACACCAGTCTCATCTGACAAACCAGAGTCTAACCGGTGTTGTTTTCTTTCTGACAGGATCCCATGCTCCTACCGCACATTGCATCAGAGCCCCCATTGAGACCTCTTTCACAGTGGTGGTACTCAAGCACCTTGACCATTCCTGGTGCTTTCTATGCTAACCCTTGCTTCTAACAACTGAAGAGCTTTGCCAACTAGAATCAGCCCATCGTGTTCTGGGGAAGAGGGTGGATTCTGGAGTCAGACACCCATGGGGGTAACCATGAGTAGCTTCCCTGTGCCTCAGTTTCCTCGACTGTAGAGTGGAAATAAAACAGTGCCCATATCTCCTGGAGTTTCTGTGAGAATTAAATGAAGCCTGTGTAAAACATTTAAGTAGTGGATATTACTGTGATGACATTGTGTTTGGAAAAAATGATTCTCTATATGACGAAGGACCCTGGAGGAAGGCTCATATCAAATGGCGTTTTTACTGAGCTTTCCAATTCTTCTCTGGAAACATTAGCAAACAGCTAAGAGCTTGCCTTGCTTTGCATTTAATCCACTTACTAATTAAAAAAAACAAGCCGGGTGCAGTGGCTCAAGCCTATAATCCCAGCACTTTGGGATGCTGAGGCGAGAGGACTGCCAGAGCCCGCAGGTTCAAGACCAGCCTGGGTAACATGGTTGAGACCTCGTCTCCACAATAAATCAAAAAATAAACCAGGCATGGTAGTGTGTGCCTGTAGTTCCAGCTCCTTGGAAGGCTGAGGCGGACGGATCACCTGAGCCCAGCAGGTCAAGGCTGCAGTGGCCGGGAGCATGCCACTGCACTCCAGCCTGGGCGACAGAGTGAAACTCCAACTCAAAAAATAAAAATCTTTTTTAATTTTTTTAAAAAAGAGAGAAAAACCAGAAAATTAGGAGCTATAAAGTGTTGAGCTATATTTTTCTTAGGTTATAGCGAATAAGCATTTTCCAATCATTTGTACACACCCTTCTAATCTTTATCAGTTTGCTGGACAGGACGCACCACACAAACTGTGCAGAAAGAAAAGCTTAGTCACACAGAGATCCAACTAGAGGTCCCCTCATGAGAAAACACAAAACTGCCTTTGCAGTTTTGGCCTGGCTTTTGCAGCATTTCAGGAAACCACGTTTGCATTATTACTACTGTTAAGCATGTCTCACAAATCTCCATTTTCTCCTTGGTGTGGATGATAGGAACATGAACTTGGGGTCAAATCCCAGTTCTGTGTGGCTCTAGGACCCTGGGCAAGCTAGTAAACTTTTCCTTGCCTCAGCTTCCTCCTCTGGAAAAAATCAAGATCATGCTAACGAACAATTTTCAGCATTCAGTCAGGTGTTAGATGTGAAGAGCTACTGGGTACAACGGCTCATGCCTGTGATCCAAACAATTTGGGAGGTCAAGGAGGGAGAATAGCTTGAGCCCAGGAATTCAAGGCCAGCCTGGACATAACGAGACCTCATCTCTACAAAAAAAAAAAAAAAAAAATCAAAAACTAGCCAGGCGTAATGGTGCATGCTTGTAGTCCCAGCTACTTGGGAGGCTGAAGCGGAAGGCTCGCCTGAGTCCAGGAGGCTGAGACTGCAGTGAGCAGTTACTGTGCCACTGCCCTCCGTCCTGGGTGACAGAGTGAGACCTTGCCTCAAAAAACAGATGTAAAGTGTTTAGAACATGGCCTGATGTGCAGTAAACACTTGACTCACATTAATGCCGTCTTTAGCAAGCGACCAATGTAAAGCGGTGTCAGTGAAGAGTTTACACCCTCAAATGTCAGGGTGGAGTCTTCACTGGCATGGCATTTTCTGAGCGGCCAGCAGGTTGTCCCCATTCAAATGCTTCTTTCCTGACCCCCACCTACTTGACATTACCAGTGCACCAAGAGGTCCCCTCACAAGTACTGCATGTGTCTACATGGAGACCAGCTTCACCAATCAGTGAACTCCTAAAGAGAAGAGGCCCTGACTCCCTCTGGGTCCTCCACACTGGAACTGACCCTGGAACTGAGAGATGGTCCACAATGTCTCGTGAATAATACAAAGGTGCACTTCTTTCACTTTTTAAGGAATTTCAGATTTCAGATCTGTTGGTGTCACCTAAACTCCTTCTAGAAATTCACTCCACAGGCCGTCCCTAGTGGACCTCTCCACAGCCATGAAGGGACAGTCAGCTAAAAGGAGGCAGGTACCTCCAGCCCTTTCAACACCACCTAGACCTACCACCACCTCCCAAAGACAACATTCATCTGTTTCAACATGTGGTCCATGAAAGGACAGACCAAGAGTGGAAAGCCATTTTCCATCTTGTTCTTGAACCCTGACACAATGATGAGAAAGTAGAAGCTATGTTTTGAGAAATGCATACTTGAGGTAAAGATTAACTTTGCCAACTTTGTCCCTTCAGAAACACAGACTTCCTGATGCCAGAGGTATCTCACAGCGGCAATCAAGCTTGCCTAGAGTATAGGGAATTTACAAGGCCTAAAACACCATGCATTGGGCAAGGATTGTAGAAGTTAGGAAACTTGTAATTACAAAAGTTATGCAGATCACAGGACCTGTGACCCCTCAGAGGGGGAGCAGGTGGGGATCTTCTAGTAGATTGGGCGCTATCTACGGTGAAGTCAAGGATCTCCCGAAGCTATCCACTGGGAATGCCTAGGAGATAAGGGGAGGTGCACCCTCCATTAGCTCTAAGGAATGTCATTCAGGAAAGACAGGAACATTAGAATCCTTATCACGCATTCTCTAGGGGCTATGATAATACAGACAGACATTAATGGGTCTCTGTGTCACAGGGTCTCCAAGACATTCACAGGTGGTTGATAAGGAAGTCACGGCAGTCCGGTCTACCTGACTGCAACATCTCCAAGGAAAAGGATTTAAGTCAGGGCTGGGGGGGTGGTACAGGGCCACACTCAATCTAGAGTGTAGGCCCACTTCCTGTCTGTGGGAAGTGAACATTTCTTACCTTAATCTTTTCTTCTTTCACCTCTTTGTGTGTTGCAATTTGTTTCATTACTCGGGTCTCTGGTTGCCAGCGCACACCTCCGGCATGCCAGCTCCAGCAGTGCTATGCCCCTTTCCCTCTCCACCCATCCACCCTCACCCTATACATACCCTACAGTCCACATGAACTCCGCCTGAAAAAAAGGTGGTTTTTTGTGAACAAAAGTAGGTTTTTGAAATGCTTACCTTGTCTCATAAATGAAAGGGCTTTTTCTTTTAAATAATCTGTCAGTTGCTTCTTTTTAGTCAGATAATCCAAGACGTAAACATTTGGAGCAAAATTGATCATGTTCTGTTCACCACAGCCATAAGGCATCCGAATCAGTGAGGCCAAGCCGTTGATGGAAGGACCAAGAACATCTCCTGAAAGCACAAGGCATTCCATTTGTTCAGTAAATACGTGATAACTGTTACCTGCTGGCAGCAAGGAGTCTTCCGCTGAGGACAAAAGACATCTGCCATTGAAGCAATGTGATCATCCCACTGCTTGGACCAGAGTAGAAACACCACTTCAAGCGTTCAGGAATACTGATCAAAGGAATAGCAGTGCAGTGATGCCAAACTTGTAGATCATGTGACAAATTAGAAGACTTTTAGCTCAGTTAAAAAAAATATGGCACAAACATCTTTTTAATCTGAAACAAAAATGTCAGAAATTGACCATCAGGACACCATCATTCTCATACAGGAAAGAAATGTTGTGTTATTAGTAGTCATCACAGAAACAGAACTTTAATCTGATTTCTTACTAATATACTACAAGTCTTGAGAAATGGTATTTTTCAAAAGAGCAAGTATGTAGCGTTTTTCAGTGTTTCCTATGTAGCAACAACAAGGCAGAACTAACCAGGATAAGCATTTCCATGAATCTCAGGATCAAAAAGAATGAGGAATAGTCTTCAAGGTTAATGATCTTAAATTAAACAAAACACGAGCCTAAAAAGCTCTTGTGCCACATCCTAACACCATGATACCATGATACAAGGAAGTTGGTAAAAATTCAGAAATTTGGGAGCTGAGTTCTAATATTGACCCCGCTGATGCTAAGCAATATGGAGGAGACTATTCTATGTAGTTTATTTCAAAACCTTACACCATGCCAGGTCCAAAAGCCTCATGAAAACAGGTCCCTAAAAAAACAAATACAAAACAGAGAAAAAAGCCTCTTCCAAGTGAACAGACAGCAGTTATGCCAGCATGTCTTAACTTTTAGATGTCAACACACAGAAGTAAATAAAGGTTATACTATGACACAGCAGGGGATGTGTTTAATATTCAGGGTGAACATAAATTTAGACTCTCAAAGTTCAAAGAAACAAGCTAATATTCATACTTTCCGGACTAAAAAATAGTCTTTTTAAAAATATATATAAAAATAAAACTTGAAAATCCTTTCTTAGCAGGGCTTGGTGGCTCAGCTTGTAATCCCGCGCTTTGGGAGGCTGAAGTGAGTGGATTGCCTGAGCCCGCGGGTTCAAGACCCGCCTGGGCAACTTGGCGAAACCTCATCTCTACAGTAAATCAAAAAATTAGCCGGGTGTGGTAGCGCGCACCTGTAGTTCCAGCTACTTGGAAGGCTGAGGCGGAAGGATCGCCGGAGCCCAGCAGGTCGAGGCTGCGGTGGCCAGGAGCGGCCACTGCACTCCAGTCTGGGTGACTGAGTGAGACTCCAACTCAAAAAAAAAAAAAAAGAAAATCCTTTCTTTATATCAAGCATAAAAGGTAAGCCTCAGAGTATTTCCATGACTACAGATTAACTCATTCCACCATGAGGAGTGATAGGATGCACTTGAAATCCAAGGTTCAGCTGGGCTTGGTGGCTCAGCCTGTAATCCCAGCACTTTGGGAGGCCCGAGGCAAGTGGATTGCATGAGCCCGCGGGTTCGAGACCAGCCCAGGCAACTTGGTGAGACCTCATCTCTACAATAAATTTTTTAAAAATTAGCCAGGTGTGGTAGTGCATGCCTATAGTTCCAGCTACTTGGAAGGCTGAGGCAGAAGGATCACCGGAGCCCAGCAGGTCGACACTGGGGTGGCCATGAGTGTGCCACTGTACCCCAGCCTGGGCAACGGAGTGAGACTCCAACTCAAAAACAAAAGAAAAAGGTTTCTTGTGTGTAGCGTGAGCACACGCTACACCCTGCAGTGTGTGTACTACATCTTCCAGCATCCCAACACTGTGGGAGAGGCTGAAGCAGGACTTATTCCCCTTTTTCAAATCTTTTTAAGCACTGGCCAGGCTCAGTGGCACATGCTTGTAATCCCAGCACTTTGTGAGGTAGAGGCAAGAGGATTACCTGAGCCAGGTTTGAAACCAGCCTGGGCAATATGGTGAGACCTCGTTTCTATAATAAATCAAAAAACTAGCTGGGCATGGTGGTGCATGCCTGCAGTTCTAGCTACTTGGAAGGCTGAGGAGGAAGGATCACCTGACCCCAACAGGTCGAGGCTGCAGTAGCCATGGCATGACTCTGCACTCCAGCCTGGGTGACAGAGTGAGACTCTGACTCAAAAAAAAAAAAAGCACTAGCCAGCCACCTGTAGTACCAGCTACTCAGGAGGCTGAGGCAGGAGGATCACTTGAGCCCAGGAGTTCAAGTTCAGCCTGGGGTCAGCAGAGCAAGATCTCATTTCTTAAAATTGAAAAAAAAAAAGAAAATGAATTGTACCCCACATCTTTAAAATAAAAACATTTAAAAAGAAAAAAGGATTATAGCTAAGGCTCCAAATAAAGTTCTTTGTTTAGAGTTTGGTTGCTTGGAATTATGACAAAAAGCATCATGCCTGCAGGTGAAATTTTAGAGAACTGTGAAAAAGTGCCTTGGGTGTTGACAACTTAAAGACCTAACAAGCTGTTCAGATGTCACTAATTAAAACATTGTCCCCAGTTATTGGTAAAGCACAGCTATATAAACAAATCATTTGTGATGGTCAATTTTTTTTCCCCCGAGTTGGAGTCACCCCTTCGCCCAGGCTGGACTGCAGTGGCACACTCACCGCCACCCCAGCGTCAACCTGCTGGACTCCGACGATCCTTCCGCCTCAGCCTTCCAAGTAGCCAGAACTATAGGCGCACACCACCATGCCCGGCTAATTTTTGATTTATTGTAGAGACCAGGTCTCGCCAAGTTGCCCGGGCAGGTCTCGAACCTGCGGGTTCAGGCAATCCACTTGCCTCAGCCTCCCAAAGTGCTGAGATGACAAGCTGAGCCATCCAGTCCGGCCATGATGGTTCATTTTATGTGTCAACTTGAGTGATCCCCAGGGCACGCAAGACACTGTTTCTGTGTGGGTGTTTCCAGATGAGACCAACAAGATCAGTGGACCGGGAAGGGCAGATGGCACCCTCCCAGTGTGTACACTGAGAGCCCAACAGACAAGAGCAGAGGAAGGAGAAACTCACCATCTCCTCCTGCCTCACTGCTTGAGCTGAACACCTCACCCCATCCTCTCCTGCCTTCAGCCTGGGGGTCACATCATCAGCTACCCCAGTCTTGGGCACTCAAACCCAGAGGACTGACACTCCCAGCTGTGCCAGGGCTCCTGTTCACAGAGCAGAGCAGGGGTAATCACACGAGCCAATTCCTCGCAGTCAGTCGCTTTTATATGAACGTGCCTCCCTACTGGTTCTGTGCCTCTGGAGAACCCTGAATGATACGCCATTTGTGCAGAAGCTATGTCTATTTCAATTCAAAAGCACTTTTAGCATGGTGAATATCATTAAGTATAAGAATACTGTACATTTCAAAACTGCTGAGAGTAAATCTCAGACATTCTCACCACAAAAAGGTATTTGAGGCGACAAATGTGTTAACTAGCTTGATTTAATTATCCACATTGTATTCATAAATCAGAACATCATTTTGTACTCTGTAAGTGTATGCAATTATAAATTATCCTTTTTTTTTTGAGTTGGAGTCTCACTCTGTCGCCCAAGCTGGAGTGCAGAGGTACACTCACGGCCACCCCAGCTTCAACCTGCCGGGCTCTGGCAATCCTTCAGCCTCAGTCTTCCAAGTAGCTGGAACTACAGGTGCGCACCACCACGCCCAGCCAATTTTCGATTTATTGTAGAGACGAGGCCTCACCAGGTTTCCCGGGCTGGTCTCAAACCTGTGGGTTCAGGCAATCCACTCACCTCAGCCTTCCCAAGTGCTGGGATGACAGGCTGAGCCACTGAGCCCGGCCAACTATCCATTTTCTTGTAAGTACTTTTAGGTGATAGAGGTAACTGAGAATGGTGACCAAGATCAGTGGATAGCTGCCTATTGTAAAGATTACTTCCATCTTGCACAGAAGGCCTGGTTACAAGAACTGCTCGTGAAACCTCTAAAGATGTACTTGCCCTACTCTCAGCCCAAAAGGTTCTGACATCAAGCCTGGAGCAGAGTCCAGACCTTTGTGTATTGACAGAGCTCCCTGGAAGATTCTGATAATCACCAGTAGGGGGAGCCCCAGAAGCCCAAAGCTCTGCTCAGAGGGAACCCTGTTCCAGACACAGGACAGTGAGGTCTTGCTTCTCTAAGTGTGGTCTGCAAGCCAGTGCATCACCATCACCTGGCGTGTTAGAAATGCAGACTCCCAGGCCCCCTCCCCACACACCTGCTAAAGCAGAACGTGCTTCTGAACAAGATTCCTAGGTGCTTCATTCTGCACATGGAAAGCTGAGAAGAACTGATCTGGGTACACAATTTACTAGCCTCTGTGCTGTTATCCGTGGTTGGGATCAACAGAAAACATTTGCAATCTCTTCTCTTGAGGCCCAAGTAAGAAAATACATTTATAAAATTAGCTAGGCATGGTAGCATGCCCCTGTAGTTCTGGCTACTTGGAAGGCTGAGGCGGAAGGATCACCAGAGGCCAGCAGGTATCACCAGAGGCCAGCAGCATGCCACTGCACTCCAGCCTAGGCGATGGAGTGAGACTCCAGCTCAAAAAAAAAAAAAAAGAATAAAATAAAGAAAATACACCTATAAGTAGATGAACAATATGTATCATCATATACAAATAAAAACCAACAGAAATGATACATTCTACTCTTACCAATTGCAGTGATCTCAACTCTCTCACTGCCAGCCACTGTGTCAGGTGGAAATGAGAAACTCAAAGTTTTCATGGTACGTTGTAGCTTGTTGTCAGTCAAGTCTAATAATATGGATTGTGAATATGATTTTTCTATTCCTTCAGCCTGTTAAAAAAAAAAAAAAGGAATTAACATGGGCCCTCCTGGTCTATTTACAGGAATTGTATGCAGATATGAAAACACACATCGGATTTGTTATCTGAAGTGTGTGTATGACTCAATAAATACATATCATTTCTTCTTTTTTCTATAAATTATTTTATTTAAACAAGTAATGCAAACATTTCTTTCACACAATGAGATTTTCCTTCTAGTTTGTATTGTCACAAATTGTCATAACTTTGACTACTCTATGCTACTTTTAGACTTTCTCACCAAATACAGAACCCTGCATTAACGGAAGTATGCCTTCCAACAAGATTTGCACTTAATTGGCACCATTCAAAAGGAGCTAGATTAAACCTGATGCATGATTAAGTATCTACCATTTCTAGATTCTTACGTCAGACGTGTTAATAAGTTCCAGTTACATCAGACAAAACACCTCATGGAATGGCCATGAAGATGACAAAGGAAAAGATGAAAATATACTAAGAAAACCCTCAAAGGTAGTCCCTGTTCATATCTAAAGAGAGGGGAAGATTTTATAGTCTCCTCGGACATATTCCTGACTAAATTTAAAGAGAAAATTGGAAATTACTTTTAAAACATATGTGGCCATTTGCTTTTACATACAGAGAAGAAAACAATTCAGCAATCCCAGGAGGGTGGAGAAGACAACCTAGTAGATCTGACAACAAATTTTACCCAAAGAAAACACATCTCCTGCTTCCCTTTCAGTTATGTATTTCTGTTTCATTTATTTAAGACTTCAAATGTTTACCTTTACTAGAATCCTCTGGGTAACAGCATCAGAAGCAGTGGGTGACACTGCTGTGACTGTGACAGGAACTTCACCCAAATGCGTTGGCTTGATGGGGAAAAGAACCGTTGCCCCATCCTCACTGGGAACCAGCACAGTCTGCTGGTGTCCTGTGGCATTTTGTTCGCTCAAAGTCATGAGAACATCAAATTTGTCACTTTTCTCAATGACTACCTTAACCTAGGGGAAAAACATCAAAGTTTCTGTATAATAAATGAAAGTGATCTTTAATCAATTCTTTAAGTGCTATTAAATCTGGGAGTCTCAAGACTAGGGAAAGCCCGGACGTGGTTGCTCACGCCTGTAATCCCAGCACTTTGGGAGGCCAAGGTGGGATGATCGCTTGAGCCCAGGAGTTCGTGATGGGCTTGGGAAACATAGTGAGACCTGATCTCTAAAAAAAATTAAAATATTGGTGGCGAGCACCTATAGTCCCAGCTACTTGTGGGGCTGGGGTAGGAGGGTCACAGGGAGGAAGTGGCAGGATCATGCCAGAGTGAGACCCCAGCTAAAAAAAAAAACTAGCGAGAGATGAAACAAAGAGAATGAAAAGGTATCAAAAAAACTTCCTTTTCTGTTCCTTCTGCCTCTACCTCAAGAAACATGAGAAAATGGCATGCTTTCACCCCATTTCCAGTCCTCCCACCAACATCAAATTCTCTCACTATCTGCAGCTGTGATATGGTAAAGATATACACACATGCATTGGTATCACCACCAGTATGGTTTAACTGTCATCCTAGGACACACCGTTTCCATTAGAAAATCATGAGACAGCCGGGCTCGGTGGCTCACCCTGTAATCCCGCGCCTTTGGGAGGCTGAGGTGAGTGGATTGCCTGAGCCCGGGTTCGAGACCCGCTCGGGCAACTTGGTGAGACCTCATCTCTACAATAAATCAAAAATTAGTTGGGCGTGGTAGCGCCTGCCTGTAGTTCCAGCTACTTGGAAGGCTAAGGCAGAAGGATAGCCAGAGCCCAGTAGGTCGAGGATGCGGTGGCCGGGTACGGCCACTGCACTCTAGTCGGGGTGACAGAGTGAGACTCCAACTCAAAAAAAAAAAAATCATGAAACAAACAGGATGAAACACTACTACATTCACTGAGAGTCTCGGCAGAAAGTATCCAAGGAAAGCACAATGCAGACATTGATCCTGAGCATATCTTGGCTGTAATGCTTATAAATTATCCAAAGCTACCAGTCTCATCAAGAACTGCACTTTTCTAGGCCTTACATTTCATGAATCGTTTCATCATTTATTTTCTTATCTATGTCTCAAAACACTTTTTGTAGCTATAATAATTATGATCCCCATTTCACAGATGAGGAAACCACAGTTATGTTATTTGCTGGTAAGTGGTAGATTGGACACTGATCCAGACCTACCGATCCCAGATCTTTTGCTCACTACACTGTACCATGATTACTAGATTAAAAAGTAAAATTAAGATTAAAAAAACATATATTGTTCTTAAAGAGATTACGGCACTTCACGTAATAAAGTTCACTACGCACCCCTACTTACTCTGGAGAAAACAATCAATTATTTAGTTAACAATGGGCACAGCACAAAGAGAGGGCCTGATCCCTCCTTCCGGGAAACTGACTAGCTGAAGAGACACAAGACACATGACTCAGAATCTAACACTTGACCACAGAATGCACTGCGTCAACATGGGAACTAAAACAGCAGACAGACAGATGGGATTCCTCAGGACAGGCATTCTGGCTTCAAGCCAGATCAGGAAGGAAATAAACCCCTCTCAACTCCAGTGAGCACAGAAGTGGCAGTGAAACACGGCCACACACACTAGAGGTGGGGAACCCTGGGAAAAGGCGGCAAGGTAGGAAGGGCAGGCTTCAAGACAAGCAGGAAGTGATGGCCGGAAGTGGAGAAGAGATGGTGGACATGCTCATCATGTCCTTGGACATCAAGCAGCAGGAGAAATCCCTGACGAAATATGTCTATTTCCATCCTCCCAGAAATATGGACAGTGCTTAGACTTCCAGGGGCCCGGACAGCACAGCCCAACCCCTAGTGTTATCTCCATTTTCTCCGGAAGTGTAAATGAACACCACAATCTTGAATAGGTTACCTCAGTGGCATCTTTCAAATAATTGAATATGGTTATTTCCAAAGCAAACTCTTCACCTCTGATAACAGAGTAGGGAAGATTCAAAAACATGAAAAACGGTTGGAAGGCCTGCAGCTGGAAAAAACAGAGTGAGTACATGCTTTCATTCAGGTCAAAATTCTTCACAACTTATGCAAGTAAATGCAACTCTTAGAAAGCCTATGAGCTCTCAACTTTACCTGGAAACGTCCGCTTGCTATCAGCAGAAAGCAAAAGGCGACTCACCCCACTGAATAATGGCAACTTGACTTAATTTATGCTATCAAACATAGTAACACCTACTCTTTATTAGATACCTACCAGGAACTCAGCACTTTATATAAGTTATTTCATTGAATCATGATGACCCTATGAAGCTGCTGTTAAGCTCCTATCTTACAGAAAAGAAGACTGACTTTCCAAGAGCTCTGTTATGAGTACCAGTTCATACTGCTCACAAGCAGAGGGCCCAGGACTGGATCCCAGCCTGCCTGACACCAAGCTGCTCTTCCATGATGCTGTATGGACTTCACCAATCTGCTTTAAAAGCTCCTGGCCAAATCAAAGAGCCCCTGTTCTAGCCTAGTGTGTGAAATCTAAACATCAGGTATAGCCGCACTGCAAGGCATAGTGACATACTTCAATGTTTATGCTATGCACGGAACCATCCTGTAATAGCTATAAACGCGGTGTGATGTATGTGTATTGTTTCAGCAACTCAAAAACCTTGGGTGATGAAATTTTCTGAGGTGAAAATTTCTGCAGGAAAGACTGCCCCTCCCCATCTCTGAGGCTAAACTTTGATTCGTTTAGGCAGGGGTCTCCCTGGCAGTGGCAATTTGCTGTAGAGTTTGGACATCTGTGCAGGTGTCTTCAACTGTCACCATGACTGGATGGTGCTCTGGACACTTCGTGGGCAAAGGTCTACCATCCCATGTTCCTCAAGATTCTTGGCTACCACTTCAGACATTCGTGTAGACGGAGTACCTGGCACCTATTTTTAATGACCTGAGCTTAATATCTAATCCCAATTTATATATAAGCCCACAGCATTTTTCAATGTACACTGATTTTTTTCATGAATACAACTACTTTGGAAATTGAGACTCAACTGCACCTTGTTTTGTTTGAACCTTTACCCAGAAGTTGGTCACCACCTCAGAAAATTTCATCACCATGCAGCATCACCCAAGGTTTTTGAGTTGCTGAAACAATACACATATATCACACTGTGTTTATAGCTATTAAAAACAGGATGGTTCCGTGCATAGCATAAACATTTAAGTATGTCACTATGCCTTCTGGTGCAGCTATACCTGATGTTGAAATACACATTGCTTTATCATACATTACTTTCCTTGTATTGTTTCCTCAGTATTTCACTTGGAGCATCATCTTGATGCTTTGGAAAATTGGGTATACACATATGTTATATTTTCTATGAGTTTAATTTTGGGAGAGTAAAAAGGCAACACAAAATATGTTATAAAAAGGGGGCTTCAAGTGTCACAGAAGAGCTGCCAATCTAAGGTCACTCCTGGTCATTAAATTCCTCTCGCCAGTGACAGGTTTAGGAAACAACATAGCATGCAATTTGACCAAAGGGATGGGAAGGAATGTCAGCCAGGGAACATCTTGAGAAGTTCTGTCCATCCTTGAAGAGGGACACGTGGAGAGAGTCTCTTCTGCCTTTGGAGGAGGTTAAGTCAGATCAACAATACACTTTCCTAACCAAATCTTAATCCAGCAGCTCAATATACCTCACATTCTAAAACCATAAAGCAGATAAAAAAACAAATGGCAAAGCACCAAGCAATCTCCAAATTGCAATACACATTATAAGCAGTCGTTTTTAAATCCATTGAGGAGCTGACATTTTCTGGCTTAATGGCCTGTAGCACTTATAAGCAGCCTTGAATATCATACCTCCACTGGAGCTGCCGTTAGTCCAAGACCCAGGTCCTCAGAGAGCACAAAGCCAGTAGCCACCCAGGAAGTGATGGTATCAGGTACAGTCACTTCAAATTCTTGGTAAGTCCTGGGACTGAGGTTAAGATAAACATAAAAGTCACAAAACCAAGAACTGACGTATTTCAAAATAAGTCAACCTAGCCTAAAATATTTGTGGATGAAATTTTAATTTTCCATATTGTTTCCATTTCTAAACTTAAAACCATTTTAAAAACTTAAGCAAAAACCAGCAGATCCCACATTCTCAAGAATAGGTCATCCTAAGGTCATCGTACTCCATACTGATTCATATCCTAATAAAATCTTTCTACAGTGTTTATATACTGTCAGAAGGAACATTATTTTTTTCACAAATTTTTTATAGAGGATAAATGCAGATTTTCAAACTTAACTACAATCTTTTTATCTAAATTTGCAGAAAGTTTTCTTGGAATCCCCATCAATGCTGTTATTTGTTTTTTTGAGATTTGACTCACGTCTTATCTCACGCATCCCTACATGGCTGGCTACAAAATACTGTACATGATTCACCCACTCTTTTCAGAGCAGGAGCACAGAGGTTTTATCAGTCAAGCTGAATTCCTTCTCCCACTCACATCCCTTCTTCCTGTGACTCATGGGTATGTTTTCTGAAGAACAGAGCTCTGTTAGCAGCAAGAGGGCATCATGAGTACATCACACCCTGTGGCAACAAATTTACTCTCTGCCATCTTTCTCCACCAAGAACCAACAGGCTTCAAGGAAGTTAAAATCACTCACCATTTAAAAAAAGGTCTGCCTTTACCTTGATGATACCTTCAACCATAATTTGCACGTGGCTTTATCAAACACTGTATTAGATTCAATAAACATCATCCTAAAACCTCTTGGTCTACTTAGTTCTTAATCACACTATGTTTGTACTTCAAATTAGAAAGAGGGAAAGACTTATCTGAAACAAACACTAAATCAAATATATATGGGCAGAGAACTTTATAAATTTTTACCCCATGATGATGTCTAGCCAAATCCAAGTCTCTGGAAAATGCTTTCGGACACGTGGATTGCTAACCGAAGAAAAGTCGTGAATATCTACCATGTATCCTTCGTTTTCCTCCACAAACCTCTCGGCATACTCTGCACTGTCATCTACAAGTAAACATTGACAACGGGTAGAAAAACAGACACTGGGGAGCAAGAATTGTCAAGTTTGTGCACAGAATGAAGGTCGGTCACTTGAGAAGGTATCCAGGGACATAACCTGCTCCTGGGAGCTCAGGTTTCTTCTGCAACAGTGAAGAAGCAGAGGGAAGTTCTCAGAAAAGGGGAAGGATGCAGCAAGTGCCACTGACGATGGAATGACAACTACAGTGGGCATCGGGTAGGATGCACTAAGTAGAACAAAGGTGGGTAAAAACTGAGGCTGACAGGTGGACAAAGATGCCCAGGAGGGTGTCTGGGATGAGGGTAACATGAAAGCCACATGTGTCGTGTTTTTAGTACACAGAGGTCATAATGACATCATAAAGTCTCCAAGACCACACAACTATCTTTTAAGCTTCAGAACAGAATCAAACATCCCGTGGTGGCAAGAACGAGCCCAAAGAGACCCCAGAGTTTAGTATGGAGTAGCCGAGAACACCTCACAGAGACAGGGAACGCAGAGATGGAAACTGGCAGTTCTAGAAGACTTTCAAGATGATCTAAGCGTAATTCTACCTGAAAGAAAGGAATTGCTTCCACAGTTAACCACTCTCATGTATACATTTTTTCCAGTCAAGGCATTTTATAGCTAAAGGCACACCTCTGGTCAACTTATTTATCAATTCAGGGAACTAGTATGTACAGATATGACTCTGCCAGGAAGAGCTTAAACTGACAATGTGTGTGTGTATGCACTCGCGCACATGCCCACATAGTTTATGGAATCTGGGCTATTTTCTAGGTGAACATCAAAAAGCTAGAGAACAAATATATTTCAAAATACTGTTGTTCTTTCTAAATAATTCCAAAATATAGCACCGTTTGGGATTCAATGTGGAAGAACAGGATCTTCTGATATGTACAAAATGTAACTACCTCAAAGAATTACAGAGCGCAAACAGAAAGCTTCATCTCAAAGATCTAGACAGGAGACCAGAGGACATTCCATGCCATGGCCTGGATGTCCGTCCACATACCTCAAACATTTTAGGATGAGAGAACAAAAAATGAAAATGACAATTTCCATGTTCAACCAGAAAATACCCATACCCAGATAAGCAATGTTGGAAATTTGAGGTGGAACACAAACATTTTACAAGCATGTTGGCAGGTTTTACTTACAAACTCCATCAATATAATCCTTCGTAAGGGTTGCATCCGTCAGCACCCAGAGGCCACAATCCTAGAAATAATCATTTTAATTTCCTTTTGAAATACAAGATAAGTGCTCGCTAAATCATTGAGGCAGCCACCCACCGTCCTGCATCACTCTTGTTAATGTTTGAGAGCTGAGGTACATTCATGTACACACATTCGATCTTTCTCTTTCACACACACACTGAAACAAACAGGCATAAAAAGCCACCTCAAGGTCAAGAGAATGGATGTTAGACATATTCATACAGAAATAAATGTCTAAATTTAAAATTACTTGTTTAATAACAATTCCTTTCATCTTTTTAAATTTTATTTTCTTTTTAAAGCTGTGGGGTACAGTTCAGAATTAGGTATACAAGTGGTCACTATACAGATAAAGTCTGGGCCTATCTTTGATCCCTGCTTTACCTGGTTTGACATCAGGTACCCTTATTGATGCTGTGTGCCCCCTCCTGCCCTGGCAGTTTCTGGCTACTGGCAATAATTTTCTTATAGCATTATGGTAAATGTTCAAGGTCCACTTAGGAGTGACCATTAATTTTTTAATGGTGGATTTTTCCATTTGCTTTTAATACTGGAAGGAAGAATGATTATTTTTCCACTTCAGAGTACACTTATGTAAGACTGCACTTCAGTGACTCACTTAATAAAAGGTTAACATTTCAAAATGATCACTAGTTCTGAAAGTGGGATTGCAATAGTAAAAAAATATTTCTATCTTTTTAATAAAAACAAGCTAAGCATACCTGGAAGACTGCAAAAGAATTCATGAACATGCCTAGATAATATCCTGTGTTATAAAGTTCCAACTCATGGGCCACCTAAGGAGAAGATAAAATATTCAGAATGAGCGAATTCATATCAAACTTCTGCAACAGGTCTTATAAGCAGCTCAGAATAAGACTCAGAAAGCCCTCATGTTTGCCAAAATCTGAAAGGACACAAATCAGGAGCAATGAATATATTGAAGTGCTTTATTCGTGATGCAGTCAGTCAAACTCGAATGTCTTATTTACACTTATTTTTACTCTGTTCAGTAATTCAGAGTCCCTAAGAAGTCTGGACTTGAGTTTTGCCTGGGAAGAACAAAAATGTCACTGTTAGACAAGACCAAAAGATAGAGACCAGCATTAAAAATGACCCATACTTTTTGCAGAGATAAACAGGCTAAATTTGATGAAGATTAATATAAGCACTGCAAAATATCAGTGACCTGAATTTTTAAAAATAGCTTAAAGAGGCAATTCAAAAGAAGGAAATATAAATTACTAATAAGCAGAAAAGTATTCAGCCTCACTAATGATCAAAACCATGCAAATTACATTAATGATATATAGTTTCTTCAATAATATCTAAATGTATCACATTAGCGATGCTATTTTTTTAAGAACAGTGCTCACTGCTAGCAAGCATGAATAAAATAGGCTAAAAGAGTGAGGAAAACTGGCAGTTTCTCAAAAAGTTAAACATAGAATTAGAATATGACCCAGTCATTCCATTCCTAGGTATGTATATACCCAAAAGAATTTAAAACAGAGGCCGGGTTCAGTGGCTCTTGCTGTTATCCCAGCACTTTGGGAGGTCAAGGCAAGTGGATTGCCTGAGCCCACGGGTTCGAGACCAGCCCGGGCAACTTGGTGAGATCTCAACTCTACAATAAATCAAAAATTAACTGGGCATGGTAGCGCATGCCTGTAGTTCCAGCTACTGGGAAGGCTGAGGCAGAAAGATAGCCAGAGCCCAGCAGGTCAAGGCTACGGTGGCAGGGAGCATCCCACTGCACTCCAGTCTGAGCAACAGAGTGACATGCCAACTCAAAAAAAAAAAAAGAGTTTAAAACAGAAAATTCAAGAGATACTTGTATGCCGATATTCAGGACAGTATTAGTCACAATACCGAAAAAGTTGGGGTGGAAACAACCCATGTGTTTATCAAGAGAAGAATGAATTAACAAAATGAGATGTATACATACGATTAAATACTATTCAGTCATAAAAACAATGAAGTTCTGACACATGCTATGACATGAATGAGGCTAAGTGAAATAAGCCAGACACAAAAGGACTAATATTATATCATTTTATTTATGTGAGCTATCTAGAATAAGCAAATTCAAAACAAACCAGTAGATTCCAGGTTGCCAAAGATTGAGGGGAAAGGAAAATGGGCAGTTACCACTTAATAGTTAGCATATCTGTTTGGGACAATAAAAAAGTCTAGGAAATAGACAGTATGGATGGTCTTACGTTGAAGTAATCAATGCCACTGAATTATACACTCAAAAATAGTAAAAATGCAAATTTTATGATATATATATTTAGCTACAATTAAAAAATGAAAGCATTATGCCTTCTATTTTTTATATTTCTCTCTTATTTAAATTAGCATTAACCAGGCAAAGACAAGGTCAGAATGAAAAATCATAAAAGAATCTAAGTACAGCGTGAAAAAAATACATTCTAGCATAAAATTAAACACTTGCTGTGTAATCACTGCTTCTGCCATGCTAACAACAACTATGGCTGCATCCACAGTAAGTAACTAGAAAAGGCATCCATAA
Organism: Carlito syrichta; assembly: GCF_000164805.1. NCBI lineage: Eukaryota > Metazoa > Chordata > Mammalia > Primates > Tarsiidae > Carlito > Carlito syrichta. The sequence continues at coordinate 139,675 of NW_007253570.1, read as the reverse complement.
GAAAACAACAGCAGAACAACAGAGGACTGTGCAATGTCTCAACGAGATGGCAAACAGACAATGGAGCCAGAGCCAGGCATAATGAAGAGAGAGGGTTTTCGTTCCATGACTCTAACTCCACCACAAAATGCAAATACGGAAAGATTTGCTTCTGCTCTTGCTCAGGCATGAATGGATAGAAATATTCAAGACGGGATTGCCAGGGCTGAGGAGGAAACGGAAGGAGGCGGGAGATGGGGCTTGAAAGATGCAAAGAACAGATGTATAGGACAGACACATTTGGCCATCTAATCCACAGCAGGAGAGTTACAACTAACAAAACCGTATGGTATGTGGGATTTTGTTAAATAAGTAGATTTTAGCTGCTCTTGTCACCAAAAAGTAGCTATTTGAGGTGGTATGTGTTTATCTGTTTCACTACGGTAAACATTATACTATCTCTATGCATCCCAGAACATCCTATTGTAAGCCTCAAACTTATACAATAATATTTATTATTTTAAAAAAGAAGCAGTGTCTGCCTCATAAAGAAATCCTCCTTTTGTTAATGTCTCAATTAAAAAAACTGTCAGAGCTGTAGCACAGGTCAAGGACAAGAAGGCTGGTGTCTAAAGATCATTCCTTGAAGAGCTAGGACACTTAAATGATTCCAAGGTACTCAAGAGGCTCTCAGCAGTACATATAAATTTAACAAGAAGGAAAGAAGCCAAGACAGTTTCTCATCAGGGGCACCTGACTCCCTCCTCCAGAGCCAACTGGAGAAGCAATCAAAGCAAGCAGGAAACTCGGACGAGCATGATGGATGAGAAGCCCAGGAGGAGTGGAGAATGCCTTAAACCGGTGTTGGAGAAGGGGGTGGTTTCTGAGGAAGAAAGCAGCCTGAAGGAAAGGCTTTTGAACTCTGCCGGTGCTTCTCTGCAGAGGATATCCTCAAGACAAACATGGCTTGCAACTTCACTGCCAAAATCCAGCAGCAGCAGCAACTCAGGCTGCCCGGGCCGGTGTCCCAGACTTAATACCAGGTCAGTCCTAGGTGTGCAAAAGTGAGGAAAACGCAGAGACAGACCCATGCCCTCAAGCAATGCTCTTCCTCCCCACATCCCTCTCAGGGCTGGTGCATTCCACCTCGGGAGAATGTCTCTTCCTGGTACTGTCTTTCCCAAAGTTTTACTTTGAGTAAAACTCTGAACAGAGGCAAGCAGCAGAGAGGATGAAGAGTAATTCTCTAGTCCACTAAGGCTAGACCTCTGCCCTCCCTTTAAACTAACAAGACTTACAGAGACTGAAGCCTGATGTTCTGCCTTCCCCAACAGACATTACCAGAGGAGCTGCCAAATCAATCAGACTTCCCAAGAGTATAACTACTGTAAAAGAACAATATACAACTGAAAAGGCTGACACAAGAGTTTGAAATGAGCACAACAAATATACCTAAGGGGTAAAGGGAAACCTGAGCAATATGACACAAAAGACAAGAACCAAGTGAAAATAATAGGTATTAAAAATGTAATCGTGGACATAAAGACACAATATAAGGATCAAAGCAGGACAGAGACAGCCAATGAATCAGTAAGCTGGATCAGTAAGCTGATCAGTAAGCTGGAGGAATCCATTGAGGAACTCTCTCAGAGAAATACGGAAAAGACAGAGATAGAAAACATAAAACAAAAAGCTAAGAGACATGAAGGACTGAAGTAGAAGTGCCAGTTCCTAAAGAACAAGAGTCCCAGAAGGAGAAGAAAACTAAAATGCAGAGGAGGAAACACATGAGGAAATAATGGATACAAATGTCCAGAATTTAAAAATGAAGGAAGAGCCCAGATTGAAAGGGTAGTCTGTAACAACACAGAACCAAAAGCTGTCCAGCACTGCTGGCCAGGGCGTTGGGAGGGGAGAGGTAAGAAGGATATGCAAGCATGCTAAAATGCTAGTCTTGGCCAGCTCAGTGGCTCGGCCTGTAATCCCAGTACTTTGGGAGGCCGAGGCGAGTGAACTGCCTGAGCCTGCAGGTTCAAGACCAGACCGGACAACTTGGTGAGACCTCGTCTCTACAAAAAAATAAAAAATAAAATAAAATGCTAGTCACCTTAATTCCCAGAACATATTCCTCCTACCTAACTTCAGGTGGTGTTTCTCATGAAAGACGGCAAAAATACTTAAGCACTTAAGCTTCTTTCCCACATAACCACTTCAATACAGATTATTTTTTGTTCAAAAGTTTTACTGATTATTGACTTATACATGCAAAGGAACTAAAGAAATTTCCTTTAAATACCCTAAGTAATGCAGCAAAGTTTCCTTTTCCTCTTTTAACATGCATTTTTTTTTAGTGAAAAAAATAGTTAAACTCACATTTTCCATTGTAATATCATTAGAGGCATTCATCAGATTCACACTCTTGTCAACAGCTACAATCCCAACTATAGAGTCAGGCTGTGTCACAGAGATCCGAAGAGAGACTTTCTCAGATGGTTCAGCTTTTGCTTTACTCCAAAATAGCTTTATCTATGAGAGAAAACAAGATTGACTTACTTCATTTCTTAAAGCACTGTTTATATATCTTAACAACAGCAGATATGACTCAAAAGTGAGCAAAGATCCTACACTTGCCTGGGATCAGGGATAATTCTAAAACCATATACACCCCTTCTCTAGGAAAAGGCACAATAAACTTCCCACGCATCTGCAAGTCAGGAACATCCTCACAGGGTGTAAATCTGAATTATTCTTCCATTCTCTACCCTTCCCCTTCCCTTTTTCCATCCCCAACCCTTCAACCCCCAGTCAGTGCTAAAGAGAGGACAGCAGTGTCTAGCATAGCTGGAGAGAATGGGTATCGAAGAAGAAAAATAAAAAAGAGGAAAGAAGCTACAGATGCCTACAAGTTGGCAACATGGACTTAGGAGTGAATATAAAAAGAGTTCCCTGGAGATTCCAGAACTATCTGGGCTGGGAGGAAGAGGATGGAGCGGTAGGATCAAATAAAAAGAGTTCCCTGGAGATTCCAGAACTATCTGGAATCTAACTGGCTGGGAGGAAGAGGGATGGAGCAGTAGTATCAAACACTGGTCAGGTCCCTATGCTCTGTGTCTTCACAGCTACCTGAACTTCCTCTGTCATTACACTCATCAAAGCGTGGCCCTACTAATACTTCCTAAAGAGCATCAACCCCCTCATCACTGCTGAACCAAATGGCTTTGGCCCCTTTCTACGGTAATTTTCATTTCACCTAGCTCTGTTTCAAATTCTAATATTTTACAGTACACAAGAATGGCCATAATGTTCCCCTAAAATTAATTAAACTTTATATAGGCTTTTTCCTAAATATAAGCTCTTGTCTTAGAGCATTTACTTTAGAAAACACGATATTAGAAATGATTTATCCACCCCTTTGAGATGTAAACCTTTCTCCCAAGCTCTTGCTGGTTTTACAAGGCAAAATGTCTTTTGTCTCAAGAACCTGGAAGCCAACCCACTGAAGTGGAATCATCAAGAAAGACAGAGCCCGATGGATCTCCTTCTCTGTGGAAGGGGGAGACTAATTTCAATAAGCACTGATTAGCAAACACAGACAACCTAATCACATGGACCAACCGCAATGTTCTCTAGTGCTTTCATTTTAAGGTACCCTGTGCTGAAAAACTCTCTCCTGCCTTTTGTTTCATTGGAGTTGAGTTTCATTTCTCTTTCCTCTTGTAATAGTCTTGAATAAAGTCTTCTTTGTCTGCTTAATTTTTCTCTGACATACCCCTCAAACCACAGTTTGCAGCTTGCTTTCTGTACTTAACCCTGAATGGGGCAGGGCACCATGTTCAAGACTCAGTCTTGGACCTTGGGCTTCTCGGAGACCCCACGGCTTCAACTTGCACTTTCACACGGGTGACTTCTAAACCTTCATATCTCGCCCCTTCTATAGTTCATTCATTTATTCCATAGCCATTACTGAACATTAACAGAGACTTACTAATTTTCACTCATTTAAACATATTCTATTTCCAATTATGCCATTTCTTTGTAAATGTAATGGTTGCCATATGGCTTACCATATGAGAATTAGAGAAAGATATAACTTTGCAAATAAAACTGGAACTAATTTCCTATCTCTCATATCTAAGAAAATTCTTAAAAATGTGCTAGCAATATACAGCATCAATCTAGAGATTCAACGCAATCCCTATCAAACTACCAGTGTCATTTTTCACAGATCTAGAGAAAACAATACTAAAATTCAAATGAAAGAAGAAAAAGGACCCAAACAACCAAAGCAATCCCAAGCAAAAACAACAAAGCCAGAGACAGCACATTACCAGACTTCCAACTTTATTTCAAGGCTACAGTATCCAAAACAGCATGGTACTAGCCCAAAATCAGGCACACAGACCAATGGAACAGAATTGAGAACCCAGAAATAAAGCCTTTCACCAACGGATCTTTGACAAAGTCAACAAATGTAAACACTGGAGGAAGGAAGATGTCAACGCATAAAAATTCTAGAAGAAAGCCTAAGAAATACTCTTCTAGATACTGGTCTAGCTAATGAATTTATGACCAAATCCTCAAAAGCAAATGCAGCAAAAACAAAAATTAACATGTGGGACCTACTTAAATCGAAGAGCTTCTGCACAGCAAAGAAACCATCAACAGAGTATACAGACAGCCTACAGAATAAGAGAAAAGATTTGCAAACTACACGTCCGACAAAGGGCTAACATCCAGAATCTATAAGGAACTCACACAAATTGACAAGAAAAAAAACAAATGACACTATTAAAAAGTGAGCAAAGGGGCCAGGGACGGTGGCTCACACCTGTAATCCCAGCACTTCGGGAGGCTGAAGCAAGATTATTGGTTGAGCCCATGAGTTTGAGACCAGCCTAGGTAGCATAACAAAACTTTTTCTCTACAAAAAATCAAAAACAATTAGTCAGATGTGGAGGCACACGCTTGTAGTCCCAACTAGTTGGGAGGCTAGGGCGGAAGAATCACCTGAGCCCAGAAGGTGGAAGTGCAGTAAGCTGTGATTGTGCCACTGCCCTCCAGCCTGTGAGACAGAGTGAAACCTCAATTCAAATAAATAAAAAGTGGGTAAAGGACATGAACAGAGACGTCTCAAGAGAAAACATGTAAGCCGCCAACAAACACATGAAAAAATTCTTACCATCACTAATCGGAGAAATTCAAATCAAAACCACAATGAGATACCATCTCACACCAGTCAGAAGGGCTATCATTAATAAGTCAAAAAACAATAGATATTGACAAGGTTGTGGAAAAAAGGGAACACTCATATGTTATTGGTGGAACCGTAAATTACTTCGGCCCCTGGGGAAAGGAGTTCAAAGATTTCTCACAGAACTAAACATAGAATTACCACTTGATCCAGCAATTCCACTACTGAGGAACAAAATTTGCTCGCCAAAAACATACCCGCACTCCTGTTTGTTACAGCATTATTCACGATAGTAAGGACATGGAACCAATCTAAGTGCCCATCTACAGAAAAGAAAATGTGGTACATATACACCGTGGAATATTATGCAGTCATCAAAAAGAACAAAATCATGTCTTTTGCAGCAACATGGTTGCAGATGGATGCCATTATCCTAAGCAAACTAATATATAAACAGAAAACCAAATACAGCATGTTTTTACACACAAGTAGAAGCGAAACACAGGCACAGAGATGGGAACAACAGATACCTGGGACTACCAGCGGGAGGAGGGGGGTCAGAGTTGAACAATAGGGTACCATGTTCACAATTTGGATGACAGGCTCCCCAGAAGCCCAAATTTCACAAATATACCCACATAACAAGCCTGCATATGTACTCCTTGAATCTAAAATTTTAAAAACATATATATATGTACAAGGGGAGAACCCAGAAAAATCAAAATTTATTTACACAAAATTGTCTTTATTCTTCCATGTTTAAACTTCATTCACCTTCAAAGTACTCTCCATTTAGTACAATATACCTATTGAGACACTTTTTTCCGTGGCTCAATTTTGATGCTTTTTAGTGCAAAAAACTTGTCAATTTTGATGCTTTTTAGTGCTTCTGCTGTTTTTTGTTTCACCTCTTCCACATCAGCAAAATGTTTCCCCTCGAGGACTTTTTTCATCAGGGGAAACAAAAAAAAGTCACTCAGGTCAAGATCAGGTGAATAGGGAGGGTGGGGCACAGAGATCATGCCGCTTTGGGTCAAAAACTGCTGAACACTCAGGGCAGTGTAGGCAGTTGTGCTTATAAATCAGCCATCATGAAATGGGCAAACGTGCTGAAACAATCTCCAAAAAAATAGTTTACTGTAGTCGAACACAGGCTCTCTCAACAGTGCTAGCTGGTACACTGATGTCAATGGGTTTCTAGAACACTTACCTAGCAGGGGAAGCCTGTACTACAAGGGGCCTGACCTCCAAAGATAATTTCAGGTTTTTGGGAGGTCCCATTTTGTACACACACACACACTCTCAATCTCTCAATCTCTCAATCTCTCTCTCTCTCTCTCTCTCTCTCTCTCTCTCTCTCTCTCTCTCTCTGTCTCACTCACTCACTCACTCACTCACTCACTCACTCTGCTTTCCCAAAGTCAGTGATCTTTTATACTGTAACCCGCTCCAGGACCTGGTCTTACTTTCAGAGATGTGTGCCTCGGTGTTTAAGCCTCTATAATTTCTACTTTAAAATTCACCTTTCTAAGCCAGGCACGGTGGCTCACACCTATAATCCCAGCACTTTGGGAGGCCGAGGTGAGAGGATTGCCTGAGCCCATGGGTTCGAGACGAGCCTCGGCAACTTGGTGAGATCTCACCTCTACAATAAATCAAAAAACTAACCAGGCATGGTAGCATATGCTTGTGGTTCCAGCTACTTGGAAGGCCTTGGTGGAAAGATCGCCTGAGCCCAGCAGATCAAGGCTGCAGTGGCCATGAGCGTGCCACTGCACTCCAGCCTGGGTGAAAGAGTAAGACTCCACTCAAAAAAAAAATTCACCTTTCTTAGGCAATTATTAGAATCACTAGAAGAAAAAAATTGTGCTCTAAAACTAACAAAATATAGTGTTATTCTTTTTTTAAAAATCTTTTCAAGAGAAAAAAATAGAAGTTTTTAATTATATAGTAATGATCAAAGGGTTACCAAATCTCAACAAAAGAAAGTATGAATGACTATTGTCTTACTTCTCAAAATGTTAACAAATTAAGGAAAAGAAATATTAGAAGAACCATATTCTGCAAATCACTACTCTAAAGCAATGATTATTTTACTTAAGAGGATCCGAGAAGACAGCAGTTGTGAGGGCAGTGGCTCATTCTGATATGCGTGAGATGATTCAATCAGGCTTCTTTCCAGAGCTGGGGCCCAAGGGAGTTTCCCACACAAGCTGGTTACATGAGGCTACAAACACGAGTGGGTTTGGAGGCCAGACTCCACATAGATCCTCACCAGCTTTTTTTTTTTAAGATGTGGGATACAAGTCAGGGTTAAGTTACAAATGTTCATTATGCAGGTACCCTTGTTGATGAGGTGTGCCCCTCCCTCCCCTGGCAGTTTCCTTCAACTGCCAATCCCACCCCCACTCCCCTGGCAGTTTCCCATTCCTGCTAATTCCTTTCTTAAAGTATTATGATCATTGCTCAAGATCCGCTTATGAGTGAGAACATATGGTACTCTATTCCTTGTTTCTGTGATAGAAAGTCCAGTTCTGCCCCTACATATCGTCTAGACGCTTTCCTCCCACCCCACACACACCCTGCGTATCACACACCCCCAACAATGGCCACACCATGCAAATTCTATACTCCACTGGAACTTTATCCCAAAGTAATACAAACTCAACCACTTGAAAAATGCTAAAAAGTCTTAAGAGATCTGAGTTAAAGTCTTACAAGAACCATTTCTTGCAAATAAGACCCTCAATGCCCAATAATTCTACATGCAAAAACACACATATAGTACTAAATATGAAACAATTTATCCACAGTTCTAGAAATGAATAATATAAATGTCTAACCAACTCAGTTGACTGATGCTTTTCTAAAGAAACATTATATTTCTCAGACTGCACTAACACGTTTTCTTTTAAGCATCATTACCTTAAATCTTACCTTATTTTTAAAAACAAGCTGAACAGGAATTTTTAGAACATCATTTATAATTTCCCCATCATCTTCAACATAATACACAATTATACAGGCTTTGGGGGCCCAAGAGTTTTCTGGTGTTAAAGAGAAGGTTGTTGAGTTTTGTTTGCCTACAGCCACCAACTGTCCTCTGGACACGACCTGCAAAGGATAGTAGATGACTTTAACTGTTTGCTAAAACTAGCAGGATCCCGGTTGAAGTTACATTTACCATAAGTTTAAGCATATACACAAATTATTGATTTAAACCGGGTTCAAAGCCTTTTGGAATGTGAGAAAATCTCCCTGACAAACACAGAGTACAAGCTGAGAAACAGAAGACAATAACATTAAATGGATACTGATTAGAGTCACAGTAGCTTCTATTTTTGATTGGAAGGAATACAGGACATCACTGAGAGAGCTGGGTTAGCAAAATTACATGACCATGATAGTAACTTTCATTTTCTTTTTTTCTTGTATTTTATAATTTGCTACAATGACTATGTTGTTTAACTAACAGAAATGTATATTTTAAACATAATGCAAGACTTAGCTATCCATTTTTAATTAGAAATGCAAATATAAGTAAAGAAAGACAGAAGATATTTGATTTCAATATAAAAAGGACAGACTGGGTATGGTGGCTCATGCCTGTAATCCTAGCACTTTGGGAAGCTGAGGTGGGAGGATTGCTTGAGCTCAGGAGGTCAAGAGCAGCCTGGGCAACATAGCAAGACTCCATCTCTATTAAAAATAGTAATAATATAAAAAGGACAGGTTAAAAGGTGTGAAGCTGAATTTTAAAATTTAGCAAGTTGGGGCAACCCCTTCGGGTGCCCTCCTACTGTGGGAGTTTTTCTGTCCTCTCAATAAATCCTGCTCTCACAAAAAAAAAAAAAAAAATTAGTAAGCTTAGTGTAGACATAAGGTAGGCAGCATTTAAGATGATAATAGGTTATAAATTTAAATTCTATAAGAGATTACCATATAGCTTAACTCCTTTAACTGCTTGTTGCCACTAACCACCAACTCAAAAGGTGACCCCACCTGGAAAAGACACCTTAATTAATATGTACAATAGCAAAGGCAAGAGAGTCCAATTACATTGTAATTATCAAGTGAGTTGCAAGCATTACCTTTACATTATCAGCTCTTGCTTTTAGTTGGATGTATGTCTTACTAGGAGATGTAAACATTCCATGAATGGCCATGCTATTTTCACTATCAAGAAAATAAGCCTATAACAAAAGAAAATGGAGCTGTAAGTTTTCATCTTCAGTAACACCTTGAGGAAATATGCCACTGCTGAACAATTCCTGAAAGCCAAATTAATTTTCACTTTTTTTCATGCAGGAAGAATACATTCACCAGATACATCATACCCTAAGAGGAAAAAAAGCACAGTCCCAATTTATTTCAGAAGCAAAGGTACTTGATCAATAAATATGGTGAGGGGAGAGAATGAAATGATCAGGGGGATTTTTCTTTCTCTCCACAACACATAGTCTGTACCCAAGCAGGAATTACACCATCACCCCATGTGTTTCACTAATGTTCAGAGTAAAAACAGAGACAACACTCAGAGACTGAGAAATGGCTGGGCATGGTGGCTCACACCTGTAATCACAGCACTTTGGAAGACCAAGGTTAGAGGATTGCTTGAGCCCAGGAGTTTGAGACCAGACTGGGCAACACAGCAAGACCTCACCGCCACAAAAAATTTTTAACAGTTTTTAAAAATTAGCCGGGCCTGGTGACATCCACCTATAGTCCTAGTTACTCGTTAGACTGAGGCAGAAGGACAGCCTGAGCTCAGATCGAAGCCACAAGTGGCTATGAGCATGCCACTGCACTCCAGCCTGGGCAAGAGAATGAGATTCTGACTCACAAAAGGGAATGGAATGGAATGGATTGGGAAGGAAACATGCGTCCACTATATGCACTTCCAGCTCCAACAGGTCAAGTGCCCACCACGAGGCAACAACTGCAGTGGTGTCACAGGGACACAATGAAGGGGGAACAGATGGCACCTTCAGCTGCAGCTCACTGCAGTTGTCCAGGATGGGGAATTCAATCTTCAGGATCCCACTGGGAGGGACAGTGTAATTGAGGGTCTGGCCAGCTTCTATCTTTTTATCTCTGCTACTCCATCTGCTCCAGTAATGGGTGTAGTTTGTCTGTGTCACTGCTAGGACAACGTTATTTCTCCTCTCTTCAGGAGTCAGTCGATTGCCATCAGAACGGGTTATCTTCACCTAACAGTCCAAATGAGACATCTTAAAAGCAGGTAAAAAGAGAAGGGAAGGATTGAAATGCAACTGAATACAGTTGCCGTCTGTGTTGTTCCCATGAAGCCCAGCTGTTGAAAACCACGGGCAGCCACTGCTTTCCAGACCCAGTGGTCACTCGGGAGGCAGTGAGGCCACTGGTCACTCCCTTCCTGATGCTAAGGGATTCCCTGCCTCCTTCCACGACCCCACACCTCTTATCTTCACCTCCGACCTCTTTCTTCATCCTCTCAGTGTACTTTGGGTTCTCTTCCCTCTCCCCAAATGTGAGACCCGGTCAAGGCCAAATTATCAGCCATCATTCCCTCTTCCTCAGAGGTCTCAGTACTACTGTGGCATGTCATCTCTTTGTGAGTACGCTCTGGTCCAAAATTCCCATCCCCACCTTCCTGGAGCTCACACCCAATACCTCCAGCTCCCTGCAAGAAGCTTCTACCGTGTTGTCCCAGTCAGCTCAAATTTACACATCTACAACCGAGCAGCACGTGGTTTGCCCTATGAGTGCTGACGCCACGATTCTGCCCACTTCCACAGTCCCCAAGGCTGCTAGTCATCTTATGCCTGGGCTACAGCTGTCTTCCCACATACAACCCCATCAGTCTTCCTCAAATCCTGTTCTCAGCATGCACATCCCTTCCGCACAAGAATCCTGGGTGCCTCACTGCCTGCAGTAAAGTCAACACGTATGGGAGACACGTGGGGCCTTCTATCACCCCCCAGCTCTGCCTCCTGTGTGGCCCTCCAAGAACAATCCCCAGGAGTGGCCACACAGGTACCGGCTCTGCTGCTGAAACACCCTGGACGTGCAAACCAAGCCCTCGCCTCGCACCCCTGCTTCTCCCCCCAACACACACACCTCCAAGCATCTCTTAACAAACACCTTGGCATCTCCTCTTCCACAAAATATCCCCGTAATAACACTCCCCACCCCCAGATGCTCTGTCTCTCTGAGCCCCCATGGATCACTCTACTCACTGGAAAATTACCATCTGCACCCTCGTGGGTTTTTGACTTACCTTTTCAAATTGTCAGAATTATTAAGATCACCGAAATCAGGAACTGCCTGAAATTTCTTTGGCCATGCGACAAGAAGTCACCCGCCTTTCTTTCAAATCAGGGTCAACAAACTACCGCAAGCAGGTGGGCCAATCCAGGATTTTTGTAAACCAAGTTTGACTGAGACACAGTCACTCCCCTCGTTTACAGATGGACCATGGCTGCACTTATGCCCTTACAGAACACATGGTCCACAACACCGGCCCTCTGCAGAAAATGTTTCCAACACCCGCTTGAGATCCCTGCAGAATTAAGTTATTCTGCCTTGAATCACAGTTGTGAACACATTTTCTTGTCATGATCACAAAAAGTGTGAACCCCAGGGTGAGGACTGAGTCCTTAATCTGTAAGCCTGGCCAGCACCATGCCTTACACGCTGTCTAAACTCACATGATTAATGTGCTCACCCAACATCATCTCCAGAAAAAGAGCAGTTGTGCTAATAATTTTTAATGTTACATCTTTGCTAGGCTAAAATTCATTATTATAAAAATCAAGTTGAAACTTTGACTACCATAAAATTCCTTCAATTAATCAACAAACGCTTGTGTAGAAATCCACAACGAAACTTACATTCCCTGTTAACTGCATTTTTAAAGAAATATTTCTGCTGTTGTTGCGAACTACTTTTCCATAAAAATGATACAAGCATCATTTGGAAACAATCCTACGTGCCCCATATATCTAAAGAGGAAAAAATAATCTATTTTTTAGCTTACATTTTTAGAAAATTGAAAATAATATTTCCCATTCAGTTTCACTAAACTGAACTTACTATTAAAGACTAGAAATAAATATACTAACTTACCATAGCTGTGAAGTTGAGAGATGGCTTCAAGACAGTGGTATAATCAAAAAATTCAATGACATAATCGTGAGGCTTGAAAAACACATTGGAACTTGCATTTCTGGAGATACCTGTTTTGGAAATCGCACCCTTTAGAATGCAGAAGTAATGATAGGCCAAAAGCTTCTCTCCACCGGATCTTTCCATCTAAACCACAGGCCAAACGGTTCTGGGATATCAGGGCACGTAAGCCTCGCTGCCCTGTGGGCTCTGACGCTAAGAACACCATGCAGTTTTACTGTGTTTTCTCTGGACCCCTTCCAAGCACCACGCTACCTCTCCTGTAGTGACACACACCAGAGATTAGGGCCATTGACAGGAGAGCCTTGTGTTCTCGGGGATTGGCTAAAGCTATCAAAATAGCAACAGGGGCATCTTGTATTTTAATATCTTGCAGACATGACTTCTCAAAGTAAAAAAGAAAAAGCAATAGCAACAAGAAGGCCCAAAGACCTAAACTTTACTTTCATATTAAAAAAAGAAAACTGTCTAGGAGCAGATGACATTTCAGAAGATGTGAAGTGACTTAAAAAAGAAGAAGACATTCAGCTGACAAGGGAAGCTTTGTGTAGTTTCAGAGCCAGAAAGAATAAAAATGGAAAAAATTATAATTAGCCCCCAAGGATCACTCTACTCACTGGGAAATTATCATCTGCACCCTTGTGGGTTTTTGACTTACCTTTTCAAATTGTCAGAATTATTAAGATCACCGAAATCAGGAACTGCCTGAAACTTCTTTGGCCCATGCCACAAGAAGTCACCCAGCCTTTCTTTCAAATCAGGGCCAACAAACTACCGCAAGCAGGTGGGCCAATCCAGGATTTTTGTAAACCAAGTTTGACTGAGACACAGTCACTCCCCTCGTTTACAAATGGACATGTGGCTGCAGTGCAGACTTTCATAGAAAATAAGTTTCCCCTTCATGATGAAAACACCCCGCAAGTTAGAATAGTTACTAGTCAAGACAACTTTAATATCAACCAGCATCTTCAGAAAGTCAAGGATGGTTCTGAGTGAAAGCCCAGTTAAGATAAGGAGGATGGCGGGCATCACCACGCAGACAGCTCTGCCTTCCCTCCCAAGCCTACTGACCTGTAAGTGACTCTGTCACAGTGGCCAAAATTTCTACAGGCCCAGGTAGAGACAGACCCATGTGTTCGGGATGCTCATTTGAAAAATCGATTATGCTTTTCATCTCTCCGGCATGAAAAGAGAAGTTTGCAGATCCGTTTATCTGTTTTGTTAAAAAAAAAAAAAAAAAAAAAACTCAATTTTATTTTTCACTTCGGCAATTCAAACCTTAGAAAGAAAACGCAAACGAAGTCACAAGAACAGTCCTGCTCTGGTACCATTTTAACCAAATACGGGGAACTTCAAACTTGTCCAATGCCAGAAAGCTGTTTGCTTACGTTCAATATTGTGTTAATTGAGTACCAAATCATTTCTAAAACAAAAAAAGCTAAATTTTTTCCCATGACAAGTTATAAAAAACCTACAGCAGTCACCTTAAATTTCTTTGTAATGTTTTTCTGCACTCCCCAGAAGGATAAAGGTGAAAACGTAAGTGTTACATCGCCTCTCACTGGCTTCCCATATGTATACCTGAAAAACAAACAGGGATTCTTCACATCAACCTGACCTTGTCAGAACACGAAGCATTAGTCCTAATAGCATACACTAGCAATTTGACGTAAAAGACTTACATTAAAAACACGCTTCAACTACAGTTTTAAAACTAAATGCAGCAAGGAATGTCCCTAATAAGTGATGATCCCTGAGATTCAGTTCCCAAAATAGAAAGACTTTTAACTACAGCATCTTAAAACAGTTCGCAATGCACACTTTCCCCAGCCTCTGACCATCGGAGAGATCCCAGAGAAAATCTGATCACAACTGGACATGTTAGTTTCCTGTCCAAAGATTTTATTAAAGATTATGAAAAATCTTTAGTTCCTGGAATCTGGACTTCCCACTACCTGCATGCTCACAGGACTTCGCAGCTCTGGAAGATTTCTTTTTTTTTTTTTTTTTGAGTTGGAGTCTCACTCTGTCGCCCAGACTGGAGTGCAGTGGCCGCTCCCGGCCACCGCAACCTCGCCTGCTGGGCTCCGGCGATCCTTCCGCCTCAGCCTTCCAAGTAGCTGGAATTACAGGCATGCGCTACCACGCCCGGCTGATTTTTTGATTTATTGTAGAGATGAGGTCTCGCTGCCCAGGCGGGTCTCGAACCCGCGGGCTCAGGCAATCCACTCACCTCAGCCTCCCAAAGGCGTGGGATTACAGGCTGAGCCACCGAGCCCGGCTGGAAGATTTCTTAATGTTAGCTAAAACTGCAACCACCAGGGCTTTTGCTGCATGCTCCAGTATTAGCCAAGGGAACTAACTAGACTATAGATTCTGGAGCACCAAATGTGCTCATGGTTGGCCAAACTGGTTTTTAGCGAGAAAATTTAAAATAAGGATAATCTTTTAAATCTGTAATACCAAACTTGTCTTCTTGAGTCAATTCTCATGCTCTGCTATTTTGCATTCTATATTAATTTTATCCCCTCTTATAATGGGAAAGTCTCTTCATGTGAAGAGGCCACCTTTGGTGAACATTGTAGTGCCAGAAAGTCTTATTTAAATGCATTTCCGGGGTTGCTTCCATCCTCTGTGATATGCTGAGTCAGATGGGAAGTTGACATTGCCTTGCACTCTACAAACTGTAGTGGTGAACCGCTGATTCTGGAATCCATTAGTTAGACACAGAACAGTCCTTCAGCTAGATCAACTCAGCTCAAAAGCAAATATTAAAATATAGCATATTCCAAATTAAGAAGAAAGCAAATCCACCTTTAAATACACCACCCTACCAAATGAAAATGAAAAGTTAGTGGAAACCCTGGTTGGCATTTTTAGCACCAAATTCATTCACTCAAGAGTCTTCGAAGCTGAGCACCGTGGCTCACTCCTGTAATCCCAGCATTTTCAGAGGCCAAGACAGGAGAATTCACTTGAGCCCCGGAGTGTGAGATCAGTCTAGGTAGCATAGCAAGACCTCATGTCTACAAAAAAATAAAAATTAGCCAGGGTGGTGGCGCACACCTGTAATCCCAGCTACTTGGGAGACTGAGGCAGAAGGATCACTTGCGCCCCAGAGGCATGCGGTGAGCCATGATCGTGCCACTGTACTCCAGCCTGAGGCACAGAGTAAGACCTGACTCAAAAAAAAAAAAAGAGAGAGTCTTCAAAACCTGTCATTACTTGTATCTTAAGATAAAGACAAAGATTTAAAGATTAAGTAAAAGCAAAACTAGAATGCTAGAATATTGTGTTTTAAAATAGTTATATCACATAATCGCACAAGAAGTTTTAAAATTCAGACATAATTTAAAATATTCTCAGACACAAACATTTTTAATTTTTATTTAAATGTGAAACATATTTAGCTTTCCAAATAGCAAGCTGATTGTAATAACTGTGAAATGAGGATACTGACAGTTATTGTCCTGAATAGAATCCAGAAACATTTGGGATAAATTAATTACTCAGAAATTAATAGCTTGATAACATTTTTAAAAACAAATCAAAGCCGGGCTCGGTGGTTCAGCCTGTAATCCCGTGCCTTTGGGAGGCTGAGGTGAGTGGATTGCCTGAGCCTGCGGGTTCGAGAACCGCCTGGGCAGCAAGACCTCATCTCTATAATAAATCAAAAAATCAGCCGGGCGTGGTAGCGCGTGCCTGTAATTCCGGCTACTAGGAAGGTTGAGGCGGAAGGATCGCCGGA
>NW_007253570.1:116732-123570 GCF_000164805.1 Carlito syrichta | reverse complement strand
TCCAGTCTGGGCGACAGAGTGAGACTCCAACTAAAATAAATAAATAAATAAATAAATAAAATAAAAAACAAATCAAAAATACTCTGGGATAGTATAAGGAAGTTCTCTTTTTCAAAAAATAGCCACAGCACAAAAGTTTTGTAAAACAATTCCTTAAAAAAGTATACCAATCGGTATAATTTACATTTCTTTCCACTCACATTTTTGTCCATGTCATTTCCAGGTTACAATTTCTTTTTTCTATTCAGAAACTCACTCTGTCACCTAAGCTGGAGTGCAGTGGCACACTCACAGCTACCGCAGCCTCGACCTCCTGGGCTCAGGTGATCCTTCTACCGCAGCCATCCAAGTAGCTGGAACTACAGGTGTGCACCACCATGCCCGGCTAATTTTTTTATTTACTGTCTGCATGAGGGCTTGCCAAGTTGCCCAGACTAATCTCATATCCCTGGACTCAGGCAATCCTCTCGCATCGGCCTCCCAAAGTGCTGGGATGACAGGTGTGAGCTACTGCGTCCAGCCCCAAATGTTTTGATTCATCAAATAATAAATACATTTTAGTAAACCTTAGATTAAATAATTTTTTAAAAACTCTACTGTCCCCAAGAATATGGATATAAACTAGACACACACTATATTATTTTCTTTAGAATCCTCCAGAAACCCACTGTGGTTAGTGGGAATGAGTCATTATTTATTTTTAACAAGGTGGGAACAATGAGTGGATAATTACATAAAAACTAATGAATACATTCATATTTTTATTTTGTATTCACCTCAGTGGAAGATATCAAACTAGAAAGAGCTTGTAAGTTGTCTTATCAGAATTATCTCTAACAAAACATAAACTAAAGCCTTGATGGTTACTAGCAAAGGAGTGACCCATCATATACTCAGAAGAAGCCTATAACAGCTTTATGACATAAACATGTATAAAATCATGTCTAAACATACCAGCAACCATCCA
Organism: Carlito syrichta; assembly: GCF_000164805.1. NCBI lineage: Eukaryota > Metazoa > Chordata > Mammalia > Primates > Tarsiidae > Carlito > Carlito syrichta. The sequence continues at coordinate 122,603 of NW_007253570.1, read as the reverse complement.
AATGGTAAGACAACAGAACCCATCTTCCAAAATACACTCAAGGAGCAACCTGACATCAGGTCCTACTTTCTACCCTCTAGCTTGATAAGGAGACCAAACCTCTTACCCATACAACCTAATTTGGTTCACTCTTGTGACACGGTGAAATATATATTTTTGGTCTCCATCCTGTTTCTTCGCATACAACTCCTAAAATCCTTGGACTCTCCAAAATGATAAGTGTTTTTCTGAAATGAGTTGACTGAGAGGCGCCCATACCCTCCCTGGTCATTGAAAGATCAAGGTATGATTTAAAGGGTTGAAACTTCCAGGAAGGGGAGAGGAACAAAGATTGAGTCAAGTAATCCTACATAATGAGGTTTCCATAAAAAATCCAAAAGGACAGGGTTCAGAGAGCTTCCAGATAGCTGAACACATGGAGATTTCTGGAGGGGGCACACCTGGGGAGGCCACGGGGGTTCACACTGCTTCCTACATGCCTCACCCTACGCATCTCTTCTATGTCTTCCTCCAAACTCTTTGTCATATCTTTTGTAATAAACCAGTAAATGGAAGTAAAGTGTTTCCCTGAGTTCTGTGAGCCACTCTAGCAAATTTGTCAAACACAAAAAAGGGGTGGCGGGAACCCCAACTGACAGTCAATCAGTCAGAAGCACAGGTGACAGTCTTTCACTTATGACTGTTATCTGCAGTGAGAGCAGTCTGGCTGCCTCCAGGTGGACAGTGTCAGGACTGAACTGGAGGGCACCCAGCTGGGGTCTGCTATAGAGCTGGCAGCTGTTTGTGGGAAGAAACCTCCACACGCTTCGTGGTGGTCAGAGAGGTCCCAGAAGTCTTCTATATTAATTGCAGAGTGAGAGTATAAGAGAAATTTGCCTATGACCTCAGAACTCCGCTAGCAGGCTTCGGATTTGGTCCGAAGACCTTCACTGAGCTACATGCAGCTTGGTATGAAACCTTTGGGGTTATGTTGTTTATCCACTTGTTCTTTCAACAGGTATTTATTTGCTGGATGCCTACTTCATGGCTGGCACTGTACTAGGCACCCAGGTGCAGTCGTAGAGAAGACACAGAGTCATCTTCCAAGAAGTGGACTGGCACACAGCAGCACTGTGTGACCAGAGTCATGAGATATAAGGATAAAGGGTTGAGGCAAGTAGAAAGCCCTGAAGTTGCCTATGTAAAGGCCTACTGGTCAGGAAAAGCATTTTGCATTCTTAAAGCACAAATAAAACTTGGGAGTAGAGTCTGGGGCAGCAGAAAACAGGCTGGGTGGAATCTTGCAAAAAGACATGATGAAGTACCTGTAAAGCCTATAACAACTTGGAATAGCTTGTTTAATGTAAGAAACTCCACTTTGTAACAATTTTTCCATTTTAGCTGCTTTAGTCCAAAACTGACCCCTTATATAGCTTTCCTGTAATCAGAGGTTGTCATCTTTCCGTAACTAAGAGCCTACACCCTTGGTTTCCCCAAATATTGGAAACTCCCCAGCCACAAGTTCCACATTTATTTGTATACATTTACACATTTTGCTTTCCGATTTTAATAATTTTTATGTTTGTGCTTTATGCCATGTAACGTAATGTACCTTATGTTTGTACCCCATGCTATGCAGCCTATTCAGCAGTTTTTGCTTTTATAAACTCTCTCCCAGCTTCATTCAGGGCCGAGAGTTTTTGGCGGCATAAGCCCCCTCTCGGTCGCCAGCAATTAAAGAACTCATAATCTGACTCTGTGTGTTGGCAATGTTTTTCTCACACTCTAGACACAACAATAAAACTAGAAAAGATTCCTGCAAGGTACTTGTAAGGAGTTCAAAGAATTTGAACACTGCCCTTGAGGCAACAGTCTGAAAATTTTCATGCAAAAGAGTGATAGAATTAGATCTGCCTTTCAATAAAAAACAAAGACACTCACTACAATGCAGAGAAAATACGGGAAGAGGTCAAACTAGAATCAGGAAAAACATCTAAGAAACTGCATCAGGAGTTGAGGAGAGAAACGGGATTGGCCTGAATTAAGGAAGAGGTGATAGAGGAAAGTGAATGGACTTGAGAAAAACTGGACGCTGACCAGCTATGTGCACTGAGGGAGTGGAACATGCCGAAGACAGGTGCCATCCCCCTGTCCCCACCCAGGTAGAGATATGAGAGAAGAATCAGGTTTGGGGAAGACGTGTCATGCCCTTGGACACCCAGTGAGAGACGTCTAGTGGACAGTGAGACAGGAGGGTCTGAATCAGGAAAGAAACACGGGGCTGCAAATAGGGACTTGGGTGTCATCAAATTAGAAACAGTCGCAGAAGCTCTGGCCATGGAGAAGAAACAGCTGAGTAGTGGGTAAAGAAAAAAGAGAGGAGAAGGTCTGAGCAACAAGGACTTTAAAAAGATGAACAAAAAGAGAGTTGCCTGCAAGCATCTCAAAGGAGTAGCCAAAGGGAAAGAAGGATATCAGAAGGGAGATGGAAGTGGACAGCAACATCGAATGTGGCAAAAGGAAAAACAAGTTGCAAAAGCCTCCAAAAGGTGCCCATGAGATGGAGCACGATGGAGTCTAAGTGACCTTTGTGACCGTGCTGAAAGTGGTATCAAGGGCGTGGTGAGGGTGGAAAGGTGGAGCCAAGGTGGAAGGTGAGGACGTGGAAAATGCCATTCGAACAGGCTGTGAAAAGAGGGGAGAGATGGGCAGAGGCCAGAGAGGCCTGGAGGCCAAGGAAAGGTGTGTTTCTTTTCAGAACAAACAACCAGACACAGAGGGAAGACACCACTAAAGCTAACGATGCCAATGGAGGAAGTCGACATAGGCGACAGGGGACATGGGGCGAGATTTTCTCAGGAGGAGGAGGCACCCACAGCCCACGTGGCGGAGTTAGCCTCTGGGAGAAAGAGATGCTGCTCTCACCATGACAGACACAGCGAGGAGACGGAGGAGAAGGAGAAAAAGGGGCAAGAGGGAATTGCCATTCTCCGGGATGCCATGTTTATATAATAGCATGCGACACTGTTTATGTCCAGTTTTCACAGACTGATACAGTCCTTGCCAAAAAGACTCCCTTGCTCCATTGCAAAGTAGTAAATGATATTCTCAGTCACAGCAGGTAGAGTGAAGAGGAAAAGTCATGGTTTATTCCCAGGCCTCTGGGGAACGGAGCCATTCGGTCATTCCACCCTGGAAGAGAAAGACCTTCCTTTGCCTCACCAGGGACATCACCCCTAGGCAACTGAAGGCTGAAGGGAGACTTCCTAAGAAGGAAGGACACAGAATGGGTGTCATCAGACTAGCCAGACCTAAAAATGTGAACAAGGAAGCCACAAAAGAGAAAAGAAAAAGTTGTAGAAGTCTAAAAATTGCCTGCAATGACTCAATCAAACTCAAAGTGTTTAGGTGAAGGTATTTTTACATGCGTAATTAACGTCCATAATCAACAGGCTTTAAGTAAAGGAGATTATCCCAGATGATCTGTGGGGGGGCTGACTCAATGACTCATCTGTTGGCGGGGCTCGGTGGCTCAGCCTGTCATCCCGGCACTTTGGGAGGCCAAGGCGAGTGAATTGCCTGAGCCTGCAGGTTCGAGACCAGCCCGGGCAACTTGGGGAAACCTCTTCTCTACAATAAATCAAAAATTAGCTGGGCATGGTAGCGCATACCAGTGGTTCCAGCTACTTGGAAGGCTGAGGCGGAAGGATCGCTGGGGTCCAGCAAGTCGACCCTGGGGTGGCCGTGAGCATGGGTGACAGAGTGAGACCCCAACTCAAAAAGATAAAAACAAATAAAAGCAGTGCTGACACTCATCTAAGGAGAACTTCTGCCTGTAGAAGCTGCATATCCTATGCTGAGAACTTTAGCATCACTTCTCCAATCCTGACGCCTGCCCTGTGGATTTCAGATTCGCCCAGTCAATTCCATGAGCACATAAACCAATTCCTTTTAATAAAGCTCTTAGTATGTGTCTCTCACTGGGCAGGGAGTGGGGGGTGTCAACGGTGAGGCTTCAGGGGAATCCACAGTCCCCACAATTACACATTTAATTTTCTGGAGTTTATCAGAGCTTAAGAACCACTGTTTCAGCTGAGTGTATTAAGTGAATATGCTAGCACACCTCTGAAAACCAAAAACAGAACAAAGAAGCCATCCAGATTCAGCAAGCTCTGTGCAGAGTCCACAGTGTCCATGCAGTTCACACCCACCAGGGGGGGAACACAGTTTGTGCAGAATTGTCCTATTAGCATTAGTCAAAGAGCCAAGAATTGCGGGCGGAATGCTTGGCCTCTAAGATCAACTGCAATGTAACACTCATGTAAAATCCAGGCATTTACGTGTTTTTGTTTGTTTGTTTGTTTGTTTTGAGTTGGAGTCTCACTCTGTCACCCAGGCTGGAGTGCAGAGGCACGCTCACGGCCACCCCAGGGTCGACAAGCTGGGCTCAGGTGATCCTTCTGCCTCAGCCTTCCTTCCAAGTAGCTGGAAATACAGGCACACGCCACCATGCCCGGCTACTTTTTTGATTTATTGTAGAGATGAGGTCTCGTCAAGTTGCCCAGACTGTTCTGGAACCCGTGGGCTTGGATGATCCTCTCACCTCGGCCTCCCAAAGTGTTGGGATTATAGGCGTGAGCTACTGCGCCCGGCCTGTGTGTTTTCTAAACCCCAAATCTATCCACAGTAGCCAAATTCATATTAGAAGTTGCCTCTTAGTTGAACGTGGGAAAAAAACTAACCTGGTACAAATTGGAGAAGTGCTTTTTTTGCCTTGGTGTTGTATCAGTTGCACACAATTTTCTGCCAAACAAGAATGAATTGCAGGAATGTTCGGACACACAGCTTGCTTCTGGCAGGATACTCACCAGGCAGGCAATGAGGGGAGACCGCAGTGAGGGGAGCCCCATTTTTATCAGCTCTTAGAAATGAATTATGAAACTGAATACATTTCAGAAACCAAAGTACAGCAGGTAACACATCAAAAATAAAAGCTGCAGGCCAGGCTCACTGGCTCATGCCTGCAACCCCAGTGCGTTGGGAGGCTGAGGCAGGAAGATGGCTTGAGCCCAGGAGTTCCAAACTAGCCTGGGCAACATAGCAAGACCTCGTCTCTACAAAAAAAATTTTTAAAATTAGTCGGGTGTGGGTGATGCACGCCAGTAGTCCCAGCTACTCAAGAGTCTGAGACGGAAGGATCACCTGAGCCCAGGAGGTCAAGGCCGTGGTAAGCCGTGATTGTGTCACTGCACTCTAGCCTGGGTGACAGAGATCCTGCCTTGATAAATAAATAAATTAAATTAATAAATAAATAAAAGCTGCAAGAGATCAGTCTCTGAGTAACTTGAGAGCAACTTCAGTCTGTGGTTTTGAGAACCACGAGTCTGGAATTCTGAGGATGCTTTTGCCTCTACAAAACAAAACGCAGTGCTGTCGGAGCCAGTGAGTCAGAGTCATGAGAGCCACCGCACATCTGTTGTTCAAGATAGACTAGAAATCTGTGTGCATATGACAAAATGAATAAACATGGATTTTTTTACTCATCTGTTAATTGCAATAAGACAACCAACTCCCTCCCCAAGAGCTCAGCCTCCATTATTGACAGAAAATAAAAAAATTAGGATTTAAGAAGAGATGTTGCCCCCAACTCCATGTCATAAATGAGGAACAAATAAAGATATAAGTTTTAAAAACTCTGGTGCTATCCATAATGTAAATCCCACAATTTGCCAGGCACAGTGGTTCACGCCTAGGTGAGGCCGAGGCGGGAGGTTCACTTGAGACTAGGAGTTTGAGACCAGCCTGGGTAACACAGCAAGATATCGTCTCTAAAAAAATTAAGCTGGGCTCGGTGGCTCAGCCTGTAATCCCGCGCCTTTGGGAGGCTGAGGT
>NW_007253570.1:101452-116544 GCF_000164805.1 Carlito syrichta | reverse complement strand
CCACTGCACTCCAGTCTGGGCGACAGAGTGAGACTCCAACTCAAAAAAAAAAATTAAAATCAAAAATGTAAATCCCAAAATTAGCCTTAGAAAGACACTAGTCCACAGAAATATTTTAAGAAGGGATCAGCCTGAAAGCAGAAAATGGATGCAGAGACCTGTGGAGACCTGTCCCATACCTCATTATTTATGATAGTTGTTTGCTACTCACAAGGGTATTTCAATAAGCAAAAAAAAAAATGTGCTAATATATAATCATATTTGTCATACAGTTTTATAATGGCTTAGAGTCACATCAAAAGAAAAATGCCACTTACTTTGCCGTGATGGTACCATTTAAATTTTTAGAATTCATAGAACAATATAACGGTGTCTGCAAAGCCACCTCAAACTTTGGTAATACTGAAAAAGAAAAGCAAGGGTAAGTCTCTTAATGAGTTATTTTACTATTATCTTCCACTGAACAAAATAAAAAATAAAATTGCTCTGAAGACGTTGATAATTTGTACTATTTGAACTCAAATTCATTAGAATCCAAATACATGTGAAGACAAATGAAAAGCTCTTTGTTTCACCCAAAACTAGAAATCTCTAACTTTGGTCAGCTTTATATAACTAAAATATAAACTATTTCATAAATATTAATACTATAATTGATAAAAGCGCTCCAAGAGGAAAACTTGTGTTTCTTGTCTGGTCTAAAGAGTCTTTTTTTCCCCCCTATTAATTTCACTGACCAAAGAAATAGGCTGAAGTTTTATAACAAGGCCTCTCACCATGCAGCTAACACAAGAGAAGTATCAAAAAGGCCAGTGGGTGAATAACACGAAGCAGACCTCCAGCTCCTAACAAGGCTAGCAGTGCTTAATGTGCAAAGCCCTCTCGAACTCTAGATCAGTCCAGGACAGGGGGCCAGAAAAGCCACAGGGCTAATATGATGGCCTTCCCAAGGAAACCCAAATGCCCCTTCCTCAGACATCACAGGCTACAGTTAATCCCCACTTCCCCTCAACCCCACTCAACTGCCCACCACCACAGTGTGTCTGGAAAACAGACTGGAAAAATACTGGTCCCTTGCCCAAAAGAATAAAATGTGAGCCACATGTGTATTATTTCATTGCTAGCTATCACACGTAGAAAGTAAAGAGAAAAAGGTAAGATTAACTTTTACAATATTTTACTTAACCCCATATACCTAAGATGTGGAGGTTTAGTTTTTAAAGAGTAGGGCCTGAGGTGGGGGGAAGGAATGAGAAAAGAAAGACAAAGACTAGTGAGATTGGGAGGTTTTTCGCCTCAATAGGTGAGAGCAAGTTTATTTTTATAGTATGTTTTTTATATAGGGCAAAACTATATAAACAAGAAATGTTTTAATGTTAGTATCAGCTGGGAAAAAGGTTAACATTTGTGACTTTTTTGTCAAGCTTATTATAGTATTAACATCTTTGTTTTTTGTTAGTTTAAGTAAAACTATTAACATTTGTGTTTTTTGAAGTTTTAAGCAAAGTTATTATTGAAGCAGGCTATATCTAGTCTATGTAGACTAGAGGTCACACCACCTGAATTTTACTAAATTAACATTTTTAGGGGCAAACATCGAGAGAAGAAAACACTGGCCAAGCTCTTGTTGGAGCCAGGCCAGAAACACAAGGACCTTGTCAAGCTTATGTCCTTGTTTCCTTCACAAAGATATTACCATTTTGACATGCAATCAAAATAAAGAATAATTGTTAATAAACCATTCTTCTTTCTTTTTTCCTTGTACTGAGTCTTCTAAATCTGGTGTTTCCGTTTGGACTAGCCACATGGCCAGTGGGCCCACCCACATTGGGCCACAGTTCCAGATCAGGGTTCGGCAGACCATGGCCAGCATGAGCTAAGAATGGTTTCCGCAATATTTAATGGGTTGGGGGAAAAAAAGAAAGAAAGAAACATAATATTTCATGACACACGGAAATTGCGTGAAATTCTGATTTCCATGTCCGTAAAATAAAGTTTACTAAATCACAGCAACATTCACATACATGTTGTCTCTGGCTGCTGGTGGCTACAGAGGTAAGTGGCACCGTGATGACAAAGACGCACAGCCACAGAGCCTGAGGTGCGATCTGGCCTGTGACTGGAAGCGCTTCACTGCCTCCTGTTCTTGGTGACCTTGGGACTCGGATCTGACAATCTGATATGAAACACAAGGGCCTGCGCTACACCGGTGAAAGCAAATTACTTTCCAGAACTGACATGGCCCGAGCAGAGCACTATCTCAAAAAGTGGCACACATCAAACGAAAAGGCAACTGTGATACCTTGAAATAAGGGTTCAGGTTATAAGGGAACATTGAGACCCCCATCCACCCTCATCTCCCCTTTCTCACCATGGGACCTACTATTAGTAGCTTGTACTTCCAGCTACGACACTGAAGGGTGGCACCTTCGGGAAGAGGACTCCCTAGCTAAACAGGCCGTTTCTACCAGTGCCAACCAAATGGAAACTATAATGGAAAGTAATTTATGTTACGTGATTAAGCACACTTTTTTTTTTTTTTTTTTTTGACTTGGAGTCTCACTCTGCCGCCCTGACTGGAGTGCAGTGGCTGCTCCTGGCCACCGCAGCCTCGACCTGCTGGGTTCAGGCAATCCTTCCGCCTCAGACTTCCAAGTAGCTGGAACTACAGGCGTGCGCTGCCACAACCCGGCTAATTTTTTTATTTATTTATTGTAGAGATTAGGTCTCACCAAGTTGCCCAGGCAGGTCTCGAACCCGCGGGCTCAGGCAATCCATTCACCTCAGCCTCCCAAGGCGTGGGATTACAGAGCCCGGCTAAGCATGCATTTTTAAATATGTTATGATCACAGCAAAGTAGAAAAACTGTGCCATAAGACAAAGACTAGCACAAAGACTACAGGTGACATTTTTTCTACTTTTTTCTTTGATGAGATTTTAAAGACTTTTACAAAGGAAAAAGTGTATTTTTCTGCCGACGAGGAACACCAGAATTTTACCTCCCCTGGGATTCTAACTTCAAATAACTATACATCTCTGTAAAACTATGACCACTTGTATACCTAATCCTGGATTGTAACCCACATCTTTAAAATAAAATAAAGAAATTTGTTAAAAAAGAAGATAGTAAATTTTTTTTTTCTTCCAAAGTAAACTGAGGCACTCTTACCATATTCTGAAACTTGGAATGATTGATAATATGTCTGGTCCTATTGGGCAGAAGAAAAAAAGACAAGAAAATATGAGATCTTATCTATTTTGTTTGCTTACTTACCTGCACAAAAAGACTTAGAAAATTAATTTTTAAAGCATGTTTATAATGATTTGATGAGCAAAACAGTTTAATTAGTGGAAGTCTATTTTTAGTCAACTGCAACGTGAAGCCTATGGAATTTCAGGGAATTTTCTTGCCAACTTTCTAATATAAAAATGTGACCTAGGCCAGGGGCAGTGGCTCCCGCCTATAATCCCAGCACTTTGGGAGGCTGAAGTGAGAGGATCACCTGAGCCCACGGGTTCCAGACCAGCCTGGGCAACTTGGCAAGACCTCATCTCTATAATAAATCAAAAAATTAGCCGGGCATGGTGGCGCATGCCTATAGTTCCAGCTACTTGGAAGGCTGAGGTGGAAGGACCACCTGAGCTCAGCAGGTCGAGGCTGCAGTGGCCATGAGCGTACCACTGCACTCCAGCCTGGGCGACAGAGTGAGACTCCAACTCAAAAAAAAAAAAAAAAGATGACCTGTCTCTATAAGTCTTCGCAGGCCAGGCCATTTAAGCAAACTGCTTAATCTGACTTTAAATGAGAACAACATTAACTGAATGAGATAATTCAGGAATTTACGAAGCATGGATAACACATGATAAACTAACAGGAAATAATTTCAAATTTGTTTTGGATATCATTATCAAAAAAGCAATGGAGAAAATGAATTTACACATAAATCAAATGTTTATAAATAATCATGGATGCAAAGGCATCATAGGCCAACATCCTCCAACTTTTAATTCCTTAAACTATCTTCTAGTGTAACCCTTAAATCAATACACTCTATCTAACAGACACCCTTAATTATTTCCTTTTCCAAGATCAACAAGAAAGCACGTGGTCTATTATTTTATCATTTTTCTAACTCCTCATCTAACTGTCCATTCTAAATCGCATATAACACATTAAACAGAACCTCTCCAAAACAGCTAATTAATTCAGCTAATGAAATTTGCATTCCAAATTTGATTTCCTAAACTTATCAAGGCAAACACACAGATGCATCTATAAAGTATTAGTTTTTCTTTAAAAACACCCTTGGTTAACCTAAAGCAGCTGTACACCAAGAAGTTATTTTTAACCCTACATGAAGGCTATGTAATTCACTTCAAAATATAGGACAAATGTAACTACTTACATGCTAACAAAGCAACTGTAATTGTCTAAAACTTGACTTCAATGATGCCATTTACAGAAGACTCGAAAGAAAATTGCATTATTTTGATCAAAGCCTTAAGAATCTTCATATCTGTGGCTTCTGTCTTAAATTGTTTTCATGTCATATACAGTGACATTACTAATTACACGCATTATTTGATTCACTTGTAAGTTCCAACTTATCCTCAAAAATCAGCCCAAGAAGGTAATTGGCATATTATCTGTTTTACTGATAAACATAAGAACGTTAGTCTTTAAATTGGTTTTTGCTTCATTACTGAGACCAGGCAAGGCTGTGGAATAAGTAACAAAAATAACATCCCTGTTGGTCAAGTTCAATTCACATAGCCAACGCTGACTAAGTATAACATGAAGTCACTCTGAACATGAGACATGAAGCCCTGCAAAGACAATTCCAGTCCCCAGGTCAGAGGCCTAGTGATGCAGACACAATGAAGAGCAGTGACTCAAGACTGACAGTGCCCTGGGTCCACGCACTGTGCTTTTGCACTCACTCTTTCCTTTCTTGACTTGTGCGCACCTCCATCCCCACCTATCTTCCAGGGCTTAGCATAACCACCACTGCTCCATTTTCATGTCACATCTGTATCCTCTCCTCAGCGCACCCCCTCCAGTGAAGGTGGGGATTGTGGGGGGGGAAGCCTGGCTTGGGGGAGAAATGAATGGTGGTGAGGACAATGTGTTTTCCCTCGTTCCCCCTTCACGTGACTGATCTCTGTCACATGCACCTTCACAATGAGAGCGTTTAGAGGAATTTCAGAGTTCGCCAAAATACCAACTGATTCTGATGTTCCGCTTCTGCTTTAGAAGTTGTTTGGGAAATATGATCTGATCCAGGCAGGCTCACCTCCAGTGCAGAGTAGACATCCTACTTCCAAGCAGGGCAGGCTTCCTCGGAGGGGCTTTCCCCAGGATCAGGTGATTCTCCCAAAGACCCACCTTGAAATACCCAGGCCACTTTGTTTCTACTTCTCCTTTGCCACCGTCACCAACCAACCAGTCACAGCCCAAATGATTCCCCTTTAATCTTTGCTGTTCCCTAAAGCAGTCACTGGGACCCTCAGTCTGGACTGTCATGAGCAATGCTGACGGTTTCTCGTATTTGTTGGACAGTGCTGCTTTTCCCAGAGAGTCTCCAGACCCCAGCTATGGGCAGATCTTGTTTCTACAATAAATCAAAAATCAGCCAGGTGAGGCAGCGTGCACCTGTCATTCTGGCTATGTGGAAGGCCAAGGCGGAAGGATCGCCAGAGCCCAGCAGGTCATGGCTGCGGTGGCCAGGAGCATGCCACTGCACTCCAGCCTGGGCGACGGAATGAGACTCCAATTCAAAAAGAAAGGAATGTCCTGTTTTCCAGTGGCTCACAGATCACCAAATCCAACAGCCACAGATATCTCCAAATGAAAACACACAGATACACCTCTGCTAAGTTCCAGCACCCATGAAATGTGGGCCTAAATGACAAGGCACATCACGAAGCACAGAAATCAACAGCAATCTGCTAGAAAAGTGTCCATCCCCTCACGCTCCCATCCCACAAGATGAATGAGTCCCTGGAATGATCAGGTACTACATTAGACCGAATAAATATGCAGGCCACTAAAACAAAACTCACGTCCCCAAGGAGCTCAAGTTTGATCAACACAGCCATATGTCTTCTAGAGGCACACTGACCACAGCTTGGGAAGACCCCAGATCTGGGGGTGGATGGCGGTGATGGTTGCCCCACATGGGAATAAACTTGATGCCACGAAACTTTGAAATAGTCCATTTCATGTTACATAAATCTTAAATCTTACCACTTTTTTTTTTTTTTTTGAGTTGGAGTCTCACACTGTCGCCCAGACTGGAGTGCAATGGCCGCCTCGACCTGCTGGGCTCCGGCGATCCTTCCACCTCAGCCTTCCAAGTAGCTGGAACTACAGGCACATGCTATCATGCCTAGCTAATTTTTTTTTATTTATTGTAGAGATGAGGTCTCACCAAGTTGCCCAGGCGGGTCTCGAACCCGCGGGCTCTGGCAATCCACTCACCTCAGCCTCCCAAAGTGCTGGGATTACAGGCTGAGCCACTTTTTTTGTAGTCAGAGTCTCACTCTGTCACCCAGGCTGGAGTGCAGTGGCATGATCATGGCCACCGCAGCCTCGACCTGCTCGGCTCAGGGGATCCCCCGTCCTCAGCCTTCCAAAGAGGCATACACCATTGCCTGGTTAATTTTTTGATTTGTTATAGAGACAAGTTCTCGAAGTTGCCCAGGCTGGTCTCAAACCCCTGGGCTCAGGCAATCCTCTCATCTCGTCCTCCCAAAGTGCTGGGATTACAGGTGTGAGCCACCACGCCCGGCCCTTACACTTTACCTGGCATCGGGGCCAGAGGAGAACAGGGTTGAGCTCTACCAACCAGCACTTTGAGAAATCAGCATTCTACAACCAGTCCTCCCTCCCTTTCCCATTGGATGGAAAGTAAAAACGTGAGTACATCTCCCAAAAAAGCACTTTATAGGCAAAGACTCGCAAAAGTGTTTTGGAAGCCACAGCCACATCCCAGAGAGGACGCCACTGTTCTCTAACCTGTCACAACTTGCTCCGTGCTTTCTGGTAAGGAAAGTTACTGAATGCTCTTTGCAAAGTACTTCAGGGACAAGAACTGTCAGACAAAGACAAACTCTCCTGCAAAGGAAAACAGCCCCAGGGAAGCCCGATGGCAGAAGCAGCCGGGCCACAAGACCTGAAGAGGTAGAGGGCAGCCCTCACCTTACCTTTCTACAACTAGCCTGAGAGAAAATAGAAGCCACTTTTTATAGAGTGATTTGAGTTCTTCAGGCTATATTCCCAGTAGGGGGATTGCAGGGTCATATGGAAGGTCGATTTTTAGAGCTTTTAGGAATCACCACACTGATTTCCACAGAGGCTGAACTAGTTTACACTCCCACCAACAGTGCAGAAGTGTTCCCTTTAAATGTGGTACATATACACGATGGAATATTACACAGCCATAAAAAAGAACAAAATCATGAATTTCACAGCAACCTGGATGGAATTAGAGCTTATAATACTGAGTGACCTCTCACAGAAACAAAGATCTGAGTATCACATGTTCTCACACACAAGTGGACCTTGAACAACTATGGGGGGGCACAGAGAGGGGAAAGGAGGTGGGATTAACAGTAGCCAACATCTGTCTGGGGACGGGGGGGCACACCTCATCAACAAGGGTACCTGCACAATGCATATTTGTATACCTAACCCTTAACTGGACCCCACAATTTTAAAATTAAAAATATGTATTAGGAAAAAAAGAAGAAAATAGAAGCCATTGTTAGAAGCAAACAGTCGAGACAGACTGTTATTGTCGGGAGCGGATGTGATGTGGGGAGCAGACAAGCACTGTCACTGTAGCAGGCCTTAATAAGTAAAGGCCCCAAGAGAAGGCAAGGTCTCGCTTCATGGCCCCAATCCCATAGGTAAGGTCTCGCTTGGAAGCTCTGCATCCTAGGCAAAGGCAAGGGATGCAGCCTGCTACACGAAACGGTGTCTCAGATGCCCACACATCCAAGTGCACACAGCATTAAAAAAGCCCTAGCCACAACAAGATAACTGTGAAACAAATCACCTTTTAGGTAGCACCATAATTCCTTTATGACTCCCTCACAGACCTTGGATCCCTTCCCACTTCCCTTGCGCTATGATTATAAAATAAACACGCTGAGCAAGTTCAGGGCCACTTCTCCTCCATCAGAGGAAAGTGTCCCATCTGGCCCCAGTTTTTCTTTATGTCTTTGTGTCTGTGTCTTTCTTAGTTTCTCGCTTCTCTCTCTCCGGACCCTCAAGGCAGCCGCGTGGGCCATGGCCTGGGATTACATGACAACTGGATACCCACAGTTCATTACACAGGGCTGCAAAAGAGGGCTTCAGCCTTCAGCCTGATGAGTTTTCTGCCTTTGCCCCCAACACTGGCATAAGACTGAAACAAGGACTGAGAAACCACGGTCAGTGACAGCTTGACGAAGCTAGCTGGGCACCTGGAACATCAGAAAAGCTGCTGGAAAAACACAGACCGTCCCGAAATTCTGACTTGGTAAGTCTAGGGCGCTGGGAGTCTACTGAGCCATCCCCTAGAGAGACAAAGAAAGGAGAGCACTGTCTAGGGAACCCAAAGATGCCACCAGAAGGCCTGTCACCAGTTCCAAGCCTCTTCCTCACCCAGCACTGCCTCCCAATGGGACAGACAGAGACCAAGGATGCCTAGCCATGAGCGCGCAATACTTCTCAAGATGTGGTCCAAAACACAGAATTTCCTAGGGTACTTTTTTAAACTCAAATGCTTAGGTCCCAACGCCAGAGTTTAGTAAATTGTGATCTGGAGGTGGGGACTGGATGATGCCTCCATTACAAGCTTGCAGTTGTTGGTTCTGTCTGAGATACATGGACCCTGCAGGCCACTGGTGAGTCTGGCAGACTGGAGCCTCAGGCAAGCCTTGTGGGAAACTCAGCTGCCTGGAAGGAATAATAGACTTCAGCAGACACTGAAAAGAGGGAACAGGGCTGCAGTCATCAAGAAACCAGGAGTCTCTGGGATTTGGGCTCCTGCTTTAGGCTTTCAGGGACACGTGAGCACCAGTGCTTGGGTCTCCCAGAGACCTGGAACTCGGGCGGCAGACCACCCACAGGGTGGGAAGAAGGTTGCATGGCCAGATCCCTCCTGCCTCCCAAGAGCCTGGTTCTCAGACATCAATGTTAGTCTTTCTTTTAAAAAAAAAAAAAACAAAACGCCTCTAAAACTGCCTTCTGGTAACCTGAATTACAATTTTTAAATCACGGATGCAAAAACATTTGAAACTAAGTGTGGTATATTCATACAACGGAATATTATTCAACCTTAAAAAAGAAAAAAAATTCTCACACATGCTATGACACGAATAAACCTTGAAGACATGCTAAGTGCAGCCACCCAGTCACAGAAAGATTCTGTGATTTCACCGGTATGAGATACTTAGGGTAACCCACCTGAAAGAGACAGGAAGCTCAGCGGTTAGGGTATTTCACCGGTATGAGATACTTAGGGTAACCCACCTGAAAGAGACAGGAAGCTCAGCCAGGCTGGAGAATGACAAGGAATGGGGGTTCTTGTTTGATGTGAACAGGCTTTCACTTTTATATGATGAAAAGAGTTCTGGAGACAGGCGGTGGTAACGGCTCACAACAATATGAATGTACGAACTATCACTGAACTGTGCACTTAAAAAATAGCTGAGACGGCCAGGTGAAATGGCTCATGGCCTATAATTCCAGTGCTTTGGGAGGCTGAGGTAGGAGGATGACTTGAGCTCATGAGTTGGAGACCAGCTTGGGAAACGTAGTGAGACTTCATCTCTCAAAAAAATTTTTTTAAATTAGCTGGGTGTGGTGGCGTGCGCCTATAGTCCCAGCTACTGAGGAGGCTGAGGCAGAAGGATTGCATGAGCCCAGAAGGTTGAGACTATAGTGAGCTGTGATTGTGCCACTATACTTCAGCCTCCAGCCTGGGAAACAGAGTGAGACCCTATATTTATAAAAAATACACACAGGCCGGGCATGGTGGCTCACACCTATAATCCCAGCACTTTGGGAGGCCGAAGTGAGAGGACTGCCTGAACCCACAGGTTCGAGACCAGCCTGGGAAACTTGGCAAGACCTCATTGCTACAATAAATCA
The DNA here is from genome assembly GCF_000164805.1 of Carlito syrichta. Classification (NCBI taxonomy): domain Eukaryota; kingdom Metazoa; phylum Chordata; class Mammalia; order Primates; family Tarsiidae; genus Carlito; species Carlito syrichta. The sequence goes on along the minus strand of NW_007253570.1, from coordinate 106,403 downwards.
AAAAATAGGTTGAGCATGGTAGCACATGCCTGTAATTCCAGCTACTTGGAAGACTGAGGCGGAAGGATTACCTGAGTCCAGCAGGTCGAGGCTGCGGTGACCATGAGCGTGCCATTGCACTCCAGCCCAGGTGACAGAGTGACTCCAACTCAAAAAATAAAATAAAATAAAATAAAATAAATGCACACCAAAAAAGTTAAGAAGGTAAATTCTATGTTATGTGCCTCTTATCACAATAAAAAAAACTTGGGGTAGAAAGGCCAGGTGCACCTATTTGGAGAAGCCATCAATGCCAGTCAAAAGAAAACTACTTGGAGATGAGGCACCTGGAGGGACAGTGCAGACATGGGAATATGAGGAATATCCCAAGGTGAATACCACGAGCTGATCATTATTTTCCCACTTCACGAAGCAGCAAGTACCTGAAATATAACAGCCCTCCGACACGTGGTCTCAGGAGTTAGGAAGGAAAACTGTGGACAGCTGGGCAGTCACTGCAGCACAGCAAGAGGCCGGGGCTTCCCAAAGAAGAGGTGAAGCCCCAAAAGCAGATGGCTCTTTACAGTAGCACAGGCTTGCCCGCGAGGTGCATGTCACGGTGCAGCACCACGGAGAAATCACAGTACTCCAGAGAAGAGGTGAAGCCCCAAACAGCAGGTAGTATTCACAGTAACACAGGCTTGCCCGCCGGGCGTAGGAAAATAGCACTGGAAACAGTGAGTGCTCTTCCTAAGTTTTACTACTTTTTTTTTTTTAAACTACCTTTATTTTTTATTTCTTTTTCAGTTACATACTTTTAAGCAGGGATGTGTTTCATTATTCAGACATTTAGGCAATGTTGATTTCATTAGTGTTGACAGAAAAGAAGCATAAAAATGCAAAACATCGTTGGCTTAACCTGAACCTGCATTACCTATATTATTGACCAGTCTGTGTTGCCAAAAGACGTATTCCTTAGCATTAAAATGGAACACTTAAAAATATTACTAAAAAGCAAATGTCTACACACTGGTCTTTGCAGCAAATAAAGGTATTTGTACTTTTAAAATATTTTAAGTCCATAATTGGATTAATATACACACCTTCTTATGTATAAGGAGTTTTACTACTTTTAAGAGGTCTTTAAAAGTATAATCATTGGCTGGGCTCAGTGACTCAGTCTGTAATCCCAGCACTTTGTGGAGGCCAAGATGAGTGGATTGCCTGGGGCTGCAGGTTCGAGACCCACCCAGGCAATTTGTTGAGATCTCATCTCTACAATAAGTCAAAAATCAGCCAGGCACGATAGCACAGGCCTGTAGGTAGCACAGGCCTGTAGTTCTGGCTACGTGGAAGGCTGAGGCAGAAGGATCGCCGAAGCCCAGCAGGTCGAGGCTGCGGTGGCCGGGAGCATGCCACTGCACTCCAGTCTGGGAGACAGCGTGAGACTCCAACTCAAAAATAAAATAAAAGTATAATCATCAAGAGTTCTTGAACAATTTAATTAAGCTAGTATTGTTTAAAAAAAAAAACAACCTTAAGTCTATGAACATACAGAGGTCTTACAATGCCCCACCATCATATATGACACAGCAGAGGTAAAAACCTGAAAATTCTGCTAGATCAAAATAATTACTCACCATTACTCATCACAAAAAAAAATCCTAAAGGTGGAATGCAATACTTGAATGTCAAATACAGTTTAAGTTACCAGAAGGCTAATAGTATAATTAAGGATTTAAGCTGGGCTCGGTGGCTCAGCCTGTAATCCCGCGCCTTTGGGAGGCTGAGGTGAGTGGATTGCCTGAGCCCGCGGGTTCAAGACCCGCCTGGGCAGCGAGACCTCATCTCTACAATAAATCAAAAAATCAGCCGGGCATGGTAACGCGCGCCTGTAATTCCGGCTACTCGGAAGGCTGAGGCAGAAGGATGGCCGGAGCCCAGCAGGCGAGGCTGCGGTGACCGGGAGCGGCCACTGCACTCCAGTCTGGGCGACAGAGTAAGACTCCAACTCAAAAAAAAAAAATCAAAGCACTCTTCTGAAAATAAATATTTTTCCTCTCCCTGAGTTTTGTGCTAACTATGGTGACTGCCCCAGAGAAATATAAGACGCAGGCTACAATGGTGGACTATTTAAATACTACACCTATTTCCTCTGTAGTAATGATTCACTGCCAAAATGGGGGGTGGTGAATAACAAACAACGTGCGGTCCTCTAAGGCCTCGCAGGAGGCCAGAAAGACAAAAAAATAGAACCCAAGGCACAGCCAGGTTTGGTCTCCTAACATTTCCTTGATTATACTGACCTCTGGCGGCTTTCGAAGGACTCGTTTTTCTCTTATATATAAAAGTTTATTTTTTCTTAGTTGTGTGGCTCAAATTAACATCAGATCAGCCGGGCTCGGGGACTCAGCCTGTAATCCTGCGCCTTGGGAGGCTGAGGTGAGTGGATTGCCTGAGCCCGCGGGTTCGAGACTCGCCTGGCCAACTGGACGAGACCTCATCTCTACAATAAATCAAAAAATTAGCCAGGCTTGGTAGCGCACGCCTGTAGTTCCATCTACTTGGAAGGCTGAGGCTGGAAGGATCGCCGGAGTCCAGCAGGTCGAGGCCACGGTGGCCGGGAGCGGCCACTGCACTCCAATCTGGGCGACAGAGTGAGACTCCAACTCAAAAAAAAAAAATCAGATTGCCAATAATAAATACCTGATCAATATGCTTGTCCTCAAACATATAAAGCCGCTTTTCAGAATTTGGAAAAGAGGAAACTGCATTTAATAGCTTTCAGACATTCATCTACTGAACACTGACCTACCTGCGTCCCAGGAATAGAAGGAGTCCAGAGCAAAAAGGTCACCCCTTCATAAAGACTCAACTCATCAGGGACCATCAACCAAAAGGGACACTGGTAAGCCAAGAGAGCACACAGTGCCACAGGGAAGTCCAGAGTGGCCAGGCCATCAGAGAATGCCTGAAAGCTAAAAACAAATGGCAGGAATAATGAAGAAAAAACAACATTCCCGGCAATGGGAGCAGCATGTAGAAAGGTTCTGGGGGAGAGAGAGACTGGTGAGTTCAAGAAACCTAAAAAATACTTCCTGCCTAAAGCAGAATGTCCAAGGGAAAGGGTGGCACTTAACAAAGCTGGCCGGGTATAGTGGCTTTGTCCCCTTTGTGTCATTTAACTTTTATCACATTATTCATGTCACCACAACAATGATCTCTGAAAGTAGAGGCCACCTGTTTAGTTTCTCTGTAGTCATCACAGCACTGTAAATTCTCAACACATACTGGGTGGGTGGATGGGTGGGTGGATGGATGGGTGGGTGGGTAGATGAAGGGATGGATGGATGGATGGATAATGGATGGATAAATGCATGGATCAGTGGATGGATGGATGGACAGATGAAGGGTGGATAGATAGGTGGGTGGAAGGGTGGGTGATTAAGTAGGTGGGTAGATGGATGGATGGATGGATGGATGGATGGACGGACGGACGGACAGATGGAAGGGTGGTTGGATGGGCGGGTGGATGAAGGGATAGATGGGTGAATGGATGTATGGATGGATTATGGATGGATGAATGCATGGATCAGTGGATGGATGGGTGGGTGGATGGGTGGGAGGATAGATGGACTGATGGGTGGGTGGATGGGTGGATGAGTGGGTGGATGGGTGGATGGATGGGTGGATGGGTGGACGGGCGGGCAGATGGATGGGCAGATGGATGGGTGGAAGGGTGAGTGAATGGATACGTGGGTAACTGGATGGATAGGTGGGTTGGTGGATGGATGGGTGGATGGATAGATGGATAGCTGGATAGATGGATGGATGGACGGACAGATATGTGGGTGGATGGGTGGGTGGGTGTGCCAGACAGACGAAAGAACGGATGGATGGATAGATGGTGGACACAAGGTGACATAAACTGATTCTTGGAGAATTTAGGTAGGAACTGAAGATAATATCCTAACTGCGACACTCATGATGTGCTTCCTGATCTCCAGCTCCCATCACTCTCCACATGCTCCAGTAACACAAACTCCTCCCAAGCCCTAAGCCACAAGGTTCTCCCTCATATTTCCTGCCTCTACACACCATTCCAACTCTTCTAAGCTCCACAAACGCCCACCCTCTCCACTTTCTCTACGAGCTCAAACTCAGAGAACTCTGTTGCCCTCAGAACCATCTCACCTGCTCCGGGCTCCATGCTGCCTGTCCATGTCCCCACATCTGCTCATTTCCTACTTCTCCCCATGAGCCCAGGGCACTCTTCATCTCCAAGTAGATGCTCGGAATACATGCGCTGACAAAGAGGACCAGTCCTGTTTTTAGGATGTGGCCCCCAAAATGTCAAGTGATCCCTCAGAAAGAGCGGGGTCCACAGAACCCACTCACTCCGTATGTGTGGACCTACCTACTAATATTACTGAGTTTGTTGCTCTCACGTGATAACTTTGCTTGCAAAACTGAGACTCTGTGCCATTAAACAACTTTCCACTCTAGTTCCCACAATTTTGACCACTCTGAATATCTCATGAAAATGGAATCACACAGTATTTGTCCTTTCACGACTGACTCATCTCACTCAGAATAATGTCCTCAAGGTTCATTCATGTGTCACAATAGCCTTCCTTACTTTCAAATAGAGCAAAAGAAAGAATATAATTCCAAATAAGGAATCAAGAATATTAAGTATTTTAACATTTCCTAAGCAAAGCTGAGTCCTTTCCTCCGGCTGGTCTGTTCTGATACCCTAAATGTACACTTACAGTCTGATGTGAAGTCTCCCTACATGTCTAGCTGTTTGCCAAAGTATCTTTTGCCAGCAGCATGTGCTTGTCTGGAGAAACATTGTCTATTTGGTTGAGCCACATAAAATACTAAGATTTGGCACTATGACCTACAAAGATGGCAATTTCAAATGGGTAGATGGATAGATGGATGGATGGACGAACAGACAGATGGATGA
>NW_007253570.1:74192-101432 GCF_000164805.1 Carlito syrichta | reverse complement strand
GGGCGGGGCTCGGTGGCTCAGCCTGTAATCCCGCGCCTTGGGAGGCCGAGGTGAGTGGATTGCCTGAGCCCGAGTTCGAGACCTGCCTGGGCAACTTTGCAAGACCTCATCTCTACAATAAAAATCAAAAAAATTAGCCGGGCGTGGTAGCGCACGCCTGTAGTTCCAGCTCCTTGGAAAGCTGAGGGGGAAGGATCGCCTGAGCCTAGCAGGTCGACGCTGGAGTGGCCATGAGTGTGTCACTGCACTCCAGCCTGGGCACAGAGTGTGACTCTGACTCAAAAAAAAAAAAGCAGGACACATCATAAGTCCTGGGTATCTGTATCTTGTCTCAGGTCTCGTTCATGCTTATGTATGATTATTCCTTCTGCCACAGTGGCTTTCTGCAGCAGAGGGAAGCTATCGTGGCCCCACGGGATACCCGGCAATATCAGGAGACATTTGGTGGTCACAGCTTAGGGCGAGGGGAGAGGCCAGAGAGGCTGTTCAATGTCCTGCAATGCACAGGACAAAGCCCACAGCAAAGAATTTTTGTCCAAAATGTCCACAGTGAGAATCCATGTTCTAACGGAACTATTTTTTTAAAGCTCTTATTCATGAATTTATATTTTAATTCCAAAGAAAAATGGGAATGCTTTCAATGAACCTTCACATATCACACCGTGATGCACAGGAGAAAATCTAAGACACAGAGCGATGGAGCCCCTTAATGCCCTGCCCTGCTTGATTCCAGAGTTGCACAAGTTGGCATAAAGAAAGACAGGGCCGAGGCGGGGTGGTGCACACCTGTATTCCCAGCACTCTGAGAGGCAGAGTTGAGCCCCTAAACCCAGGGTCTCAAGGCTAGCCTGGGCAATTTGGTGAGACCTCGTCTCTACATAAATAAAAAACTTAGCCAGGCATGGTGGCAAGCGCCTGTGGTTCCAGTTTCTTGGAATGCTAAGACGAAAGGATTGCCTGAGCTGAACGGGTTCAGGCTGCAGTGGCTGTGATCATGCCACTCCACTCTACTCCAGACAACAGAGTGAGACTCCAACTCAAAAGAAAAAAAGGAAGGCAGCGGGAAGGAGAGGGAGAACTGGGCAGCAGAGGCTGATCGGCTATTTAAAAATCTGCCAAACAACAGCTATGTACTCATGACTTAGCTTTAAAATACTCAATGCATGCAATAAACAAGTAAATATTTATGTAATCAGTTTTGTACTCAAGGCCAAAATGTTTTAACCTTCACATCTTATATCACAGAAAAAAGACAATGATTAAAACCCCAGTATGTGATCAAGAAGACTAATCCCTTGACAAACACAGTGAATTAAAAATAAATTACTTAAAATGGCTGGAGGCTCGCATGTTTTCCCTTTCATTGAATAAATGACTCTGGAGATATTTCTCCTACCCAACCTATTAAGATCATTTTACAGTCCCACAAAAAAAAATATTGATACTCACGTTCACTTGAACTTGAATGGACCAGTCACCGAGTATTGGATGGGAAGATAACTGAAAAGTTTTGGAAACGACTCCAAGGTCGCTTTGTTGTGACAGCCACTGCTGGATCAAGTTTGACTTGGGGTCCTAAAACGAGAACCATACATGTAACCAAACAAAAGCCACCCACATGCGTGCGTGTCTTATCTGGTGAAGAACAAGACCTCGCGGCATTGCCAGACACACCCAGAACTCTCCCCGAAAGATGGCAAAAAGATAGTTTTTGGGAAATGTTGGCTCTATGTTACTCTAAGGAGGCAAATCAAACATCTTCATTTCTCCAATCTCTCCCGAAATTATCGTGATTCTGTCCACCTTTTAAAGCCTGGTACCGAATTTCCTTCCACATGAATCACTCACTACACCGTGTATATCACCAAATCTGTGGCAGTGGGGTGGCAGTGTTAGAAGAAAATTCCACTGTGGAGATAAAGGCCCCATTGATGGCTTTCAAAGCCGCCGCCTTGATCAGCCATGGTCAACCCCACCATGTTCTTCGACATCACCCTTGGGCCGCATCTCCTTCGAGCTGTTTGCAGACAAAGTTCCAAAGACAGCAGAAAACTTTCATGCTCTAAGCACTGTAGAGAAAGGATTCAGTTATAAGGGTTCCTGTTTTCACAGAATTATTCCAGGGTTTATGTGCCAGGGTGGTGACTACACGCCATAATGACACTGGCGGCAAGTCCATCTATGGGGAGAAATTTGATGATGAGAACTTCATCTTGAAGCTCACAGGTCCCAGCATCTTGTCCATGGCAAACGCTGGACCCAACTCCAACGGTTCCCAGTTTTTCATCTGCACTGAATGGTTGCATGGCAAGCATGTGGTTTTTGGCAAGGTGAAAGAGGGCATGAATGTTGTGCGAGCCCTGGAAGGCTTTGGGTCCAAGAATGGCAAGACCAGCAAGAAGATCACCATTGCTGACTGTGGACAACTCTAAGAAATTTGACTTGTTTTACCTTAAACTACCAGATCATTCCTTCTGTAGCTCAGGAGAGCATCCCCTCCATCTCATTTGTTCGCAGTATCCCTATAATCTTTGTGCTCTTGCTACAATTCTTTGGGTTCCATATTTTCCTTATTCCCTTCCATGTCTAGTTGGATTGCAGAGAAATAAAAACTAAATAACAATTGCCAAAAAAGAAAAGGCCCCATTGACCAAAGGCTAAAAAAAGGCCCCATTGACCAAAGGCTCACTACTGTCAGGCACTGTGCCTTATCTCTAATCATTATAATTCTCCTTCAGGGCAGAAAAATCCTCACTGGACACGGAGGTTAGACATAAGTGATTGGCATGACCCAAGACTGAAGAACCAGCGCAGGAAGTTTGAGACTCATGCCTGTCTCTTTAACTCAACAAAAGTGGACCCGAGAGAAGCTTAACCAAGGGAAGATGTGAAAAACATTTGTCTTCTCAAATATATACTGCCTCTAAGAGTAAGATGTGTTTACCAAACAACGATCCCCTCCTGCAACCTCTGTCTAGGCATTCCAGCACCATCCAGAGACTTCTCTCATGCTCCCAGCCACATCTCCAAAGCGTCTCCTCCTCTCCATCCTCACATCCAGCCACTGCTTCCTGTTTTCTAACTAATGTAACAAGCCTTCCCCCTCCGGCTTGCCCTCTGATGCAGCCTTGCCGGTGCCAACAGCATGACCATCGGAAACACAAGCCTGAGAATGAGTCGCAGAGGCTGGCATACCTGGCATGGGCCCTGGTATATAGCAAGCAGTGAAGAAACATCAGTGTGATAACCATACTAGCCCAAGAAGCAACCGTGGCTTCTGTGCCCACAGAGTCTACCCTCCTTCGCACAGCTTGCAAGGCCCTTGGTAATCTGGCTTCACTGGCATCTCCAGAACCATCTTCCTCCACGCACAGATGTGTTTGCAGTTCTCCACGCATATCCAGGCCTTGCAGCTGCCACCCGCAATGCCCTCCCTTCCTGCCTGTGGTGAGATGAGCTCCAGTCTCTTGTCTTCCACCAGCAGCAAGAGGTGGCCACATCCTGGAGAGCCTACACAGCTGGAACTTACCTCGCTTGAGTGCATATTACTCTTAGAGGCAGTAAACTAGATTTATTTTACATGCCTTATTTTGCCAAAAAAAATATATATGTGTTGTATTATTCCCACCTAGACTCTGAACTTCTCAGGGCAGAGGAGGAATCTTTTCCCACCTTCTTACTCTCTAAATTTTGATAGAATCAGTGAGTTGGCCCAGTTAGTAGAAGCCAGGAAAAAAAACCTCTCCCCCAGAGTGGGAATAAGAAAGTTACGGGTGAGAACAAAGCTGAGAGTTGAGGAGGAAGAGGTCTAATAAGCCAGAAACCAATTGTGAAAACCAGAGACAAAAACCAGCAGGTCACTGTATCCCTGGCCAAGTCCCAGACCAGGCACTGTGACCAGCTGTTGGCTCCACTGACCTGCCCAACATGATGGATACATGGGAGAGCCGTGGAGGTAAAGACTCAGGAACAAAGGAAGGAATACAAATGCCTCGTAAGTATCTGCTGTCTAGTGGTTAAGAGCGTGCACCAAAAACAATGTCATGGCGTTTATCTCCTGTCAGACAGACAAAAGGAAAAGTAATACTAACAACAAGAGCCCTTGGTGTTCCCTAAAGTGCAGAAGGGTGCATCCACATTCTAGGATGTGTTTGTGGAGAGGGGGAAACTTCTCCCAGGCAGGGCCACGGACCTGCCACCAATGAAGTCCACCCTCACTGTACCTGGCAGATCTGGGGGGGCCGGAGTGAATGGGCCCATCCCTCTGACTCCAGCCTGTCTTGGACCTATGCCTACCTGTTCCAGGCAAGAAAGATGGAGAGGATAGAGTACCCACAGAAGTCTGCAAGATCAGGACGAGGACGCCCTGCACGGTGGCACCAGACGGAGCCCAGCACTTGCATGTGGCTGTCTCCTGCTGGGACTTACACATGACGCCCAGATGTGAATGGTGTGCAGGTGTGAACGGCGCCCTTTCACAACCAGAAAAGCCGTGTGTCAGAGATGCTGGAACAGTTGCCCCTCGCACCCTCTGAGTCACCTCCAGAAAGTTCTAGATCTCTGTCAAATGCCTCCACACTGCACCTGTGAGCTATGCCAGATGGTCTCAGGCAGGAAACTCCCCAGCTGGAGAATGTGTCTGAAAGGGCTGTTTCCGAAGTCCTGGATTATGTGTGAGGGATATGTCTGTCCACACACAGAGTTAGAAAAGTCAAATCATGTAATCCCAGCACTTTGGGAGGCTGAGGCGGGAGGATCACTTGAGGTAAGGAGTTCAAGACCAGCCTGGGCAACATCGTGAGACCTCGTCTCTACAAAAAAATTTTTAAAAAAACAAAAACAAAAAACCTTAGCCAGGCACAGTGGCGCACACCATGTGTCTCAGGAGGCTGAGGTCAAAGGAACTCCTGAGCCCAGGAGGCTGAGGCTGCGGGGAGGTGTGATTAGGCCACTGCACTTCAGTCTGGGCAACAAGGTGAGACTCTAACTCAAAAAGAAAGAAGAAAGAAAAGGTCAAATCACTCCAATAAGAGAGTCCCCTTGCCTGGCCAGGGATGAGGCTTGGAGTTGGCCACGGCTGCTCTGGGCCGGAGCACTGGGCACAGTCACAGGACAGACCCCCAAGCCAGCTACATCTCTGCCCACACAGGCCTTCACCTGTACCAGGAGCAGCAAGTTCTCACAGGAGAGGTCAGGCAGAAGCCAGCCACACCCACTGTCATCTCACATCCGGGCAGGCACTTCCATAGCGTTAGGCCACACTGGCTGGAGAAAGTCTTCTGAAGTCCCTTTCTTCCCTGAGAGGGCCAGTTACTGTGGCAGGCAAAAATGAGTAACAGCCAGCGACTCCCACGCCCCAAGAGCACACTGACCACCCGCAGAGTGCCACGGCAGCCACGTGACTCAGATGTACTTTTCCCATCAGCTTGCAGATGACACTGTCCCAGGCAGCGCCGCTGTCAGTTGGGGCTCTGGTTAGGCTAAGTTCCACTTTTTTCTAAAAAGCTTTGCCAGGAAATCAACCATTCCACAGAGGTGTGGACACCATCACAGCGTGGTAAACCTTGGCCAAATTACTGTCTTGGCAGAAAGAGGACAATGTGGGCATTTGTGGCAATGCTCTGCCCTGCAATACTTTTCGGCAAGCTGCAGGAACAAGGCCACCAACCCAGGTCTACATCGGAGCCTATCCCCAGGTACACAGAGGTGGGTTCAGTCACTCCCTAGTCACTGCTGCAAACACTTCAGGTGCCAAGTGGAACTTGAGTTTAAACTCCCCTCCCCTGGCCAAGAGGGCCTTGCCACCAGGCTGGTAGGGGCTTTCGGTACCGGAGTTAACAAGAGGATGGTCTCTACGGACCCCTTCCTGAAAGCTAAATGTAGAGGCCAAGGCCAAAGCTGAACAGGGGAGACCAAAGAACCTACACTTGGAAAGCTTCAAAGGCAGAAGCTGGAACAGAGCAGAAAGGCGGAACAATAGAAACACAGACTTGTTATTCATAGCAGCAGGGTTAGCTCTGGGGGAGTGCCTAGAATAGGCAATCTATCCAGGGTTTTTATTTCCCTGAGGGAGAAGGAAGGATTGAACGCAAACAGCCAGAGTTAGGCAGACATTTCCTGGTGCATCATCTGTTTTACACACAGTTCCTGGCATCTGGTGAGTTTTCTGTGTGGATGAATGATGAGGATGGTATGAATGGAGCCTGTCCCAGCCTGCCCTGAGAGCCACGTACATTCAGAAATGCCGTATACACCACGGTAACCTGCTTCATATACATTCCATCACACGACAAAGGCAGAACAGTTGCAAATCCTGAAGCCACCCTGTCAAATTTAAGAAATATGCAGCCGGGCTCGGTGGCTCAGCCTGTAATCCCGCGCCTTTGGGAGGCTGAGGTGAGTGGATTGCCTGAGCCCGCGGGTTCAAGACCCGCCTGGGCAACTTGGCGAGACCTCATCTCTACAATAAATCAAAAATTAGCCGGGCGTGGTAGCACGTGCCTATAGTTCCAGCTACTCGGAAGGCTGAGGTGGAAGGATCGCTGGAGCCCAGCAGGTTGAGGCTGCGGTGGCCGGGAGCAGCCACTGCCCTCCAGTCTGGGTGACAGAGTGAGACTCCAACTCAAAAAAAAAAAAAGAAAAGAAAAGAAACATGCACGGTGCATCATGCCTACCCACAAGACATTTGCTACAGTCAAATCTTGGCTTAAAGCGAGACATATATATGTTGATTGATTTTGTTGTGGTTGTTGTTTCCATGTATAACAACAAAGAAACTACGGTGAACAGGAAGATACTGAACTAAAAATCCCAAACTTGTTTTGCACAGTATGCTATTCATTAGAATATTGAGGGTGACCAATCTCCTGGGACTGACAGGGTTCCCAGGACCGGGGTTTTTACATTTTAAAATCAGGAATGTCCCAGGTCAACTGGGATGAGTTGGTTACCCTATTTCCACGTAAGGATCAAGGTCCAATATTCTCCTCTGCTGAAATATAGAAAACTCGGCCCAGTTGTGTCTCAACCATCTTCAACTTGATTCTCACGGGAGAGCACTGGGTCTGTTACATTCTGCTCCAGGTCACCTGGGTGCTGGAACAGCAGAGCCCAAAGGACTACCCGTCAATGGGAGTCCTTGAGTAATAATAATGTCCAGTGTTTAGTGAGCACGTGCCATGAGCCAAACAGTTCTAAATAGTGAGGTATTATCATTGCGTATTTTACAGATAAGAAAACTGAGCCTCTGGGAGATGAATTACTTCCCCCAAGATCACACAGTTAGCCTCTGTTGTTGTTCTTTTTTTTTGAGTCAGAGTCTCACTCTGTCGCCCAGGCTGGAGTGCAGTGGCACGCTTCCGGCCACCGCAGCCTCAAACTGCTGGGCTCCAGTGATCCTTCCGCCTCAGCCTTCCAAGTAGCTGGAACTACAGACATGAGCCAGCACTCCCAGCTAATTTTTTGATTTTTATTGTAGAAATGTGGTCCTTGCAAGTTGCCCAGGCTGACTTCGAGCCCCTGAGCTAAGGCAATCCTCTCACCTCGGTCTCCCAAAGTGCTGGGATAACAGGCGTGAGCCACCACGACCGGCCGCCTCTGTTCTTCTTAGAGATGACAGTGATCTTTTTAAAATGTTTAGTAAGATCACATCACGTCTCAGGATTCTCCAGTGAATTCTCATTTCTGTGTGAAATCCAAAGGCCAGCTCATGGCCGACAAGACCCTGTCGGAGCAGGACCCAACCCACCTCCTACCTCCTGCACCTTGCAGGATTTTCGAGCTCCAGCACTTCTAGCTGCTGTGCCCCACCCCTGCACAGCCTCTGGCCTATCCACAGCTTCCCCTCTGCTTGGGCTGCTTTCTTTATTTCCTTTAGGGCTCTGCTCAGACTGGTTTTCCTAACATCCCTGCTTGTTTTCGAACAGCAAACATAAGCTCTCCTTCTCACTCTCTCTCTCACACACACACGAACACATACACACCCGTGCCTGTCTCCTCCCTACCCACTGAAAAACAAACTCCAGCTGGGTGCGGTGGTTCAGCCTGTCATGCCAGCACTTTGGGAGGCCAAGGCGAGAGGACTGCCTGAGCCCGCAGGTTCGAGACCAGTCTAGGCAACTTGATGAGACCTCTTCTCTACAATAATTCACAAAAACTAGCCAGACGTGGTGGCGTGCGTCTGTAGTTCCAGCTACTTGGAAGGCTGAGGCGGAAGGATCGCCTGAGTTCAGCAAGTCGAGGGTGCAGTGGCCGTGAGCATGCCACTGCGCCCCAGCTTGGGCGACAAGAGTGAGACTCCAACTCAAAAAAAAAAAAGAAAAGAAAAAGAAAAACAAACTCCACGGGAGCACCAGCTTAGTCTTTTCTGCTCACTCCCCTACATCAGTGCCTAGAACACAGAAGCCCAGTAAATGTTTGATGACTGAATAAAGAAATGAACAAGCTGGCAGGAGCCTGAGCTCTGAGGTTGCTGCTGTCCACCTCCCTTCCTGGACAAAGGATTCCACTTGGAGGGAAGCTGGTCTCAGGCAATTCTCAGGTTTTCCAGCATCAACAACATGACAGAACTTCCCAGAGAGCTTCAGAGAGCCTGAACATCTCTGTCACCTCTGTCTTGCACTCACCTTCAGGAGAATGTTCAGAGAGGTTCTGTACGGCTTGAAATCCGAGAAGAGAGTGACAACGCGAAACTTCACTTCCTGCTTTGGCTTGTATAGGGCTTTGTCTGTCTGGATGAAGACAGACACTCTCTTGGTCTCAAAGGACAAGCGTGTTCTATTAGAGAATACAAGCATACCCTGGGCATGTCCCGTCACCCGCAGTTCATAAAGCCCATCGGCACTGTTCAGAGACAGCTAGGGGAAAGAGAGAGATCACACATTTTACCTCTTAGTTACAAGTTGGAATTAAAAACTTAACTACACAGTACTATCAAAAGTCACTGCAATGTTGAAAGATTTGCCCCTGCTGGATCCCAAAGTCAAGCCATTTGTTTTCCCTCTGTTAACATCTTGTCACCTGTTCCCCAGTTACAGGTCCCCAAAGCTCTGGAGTTGAGAATCTAGCCTGCAGCTTGCATTCTTATATTGTCTCAAGTGACATTTCACTCCCCAGACTCTCTCTCTCTCTCTTTTTTCTTTTTTGGTGTCAGAGTCTCACTCTGTTGCCCAGGCTGGAGTGCAGTGGCACACTCACTTCTGCAGCCTCGACCCGCTAGACTCAGGGAATCCTCCCACCTCAGCCTTCCAAGAAGCTGGAACTACAGGCACGCACAACTACGGTGACTAATTTTTTTAATTTATTGTAGAGATGAGGTCTCACCAAGTGCTGGGCTCAGGCAATCCTCTCACCTCAGCCTCCCAAAGTGCTGGGATTGCAGGTGTGAGTCACTGAGCCTGGCCTCAGACTCTCTTAATCAGCCCAGTGAATGAACTACCTAACAGATACTTTTTTTTTATAAAGACGTGGGGTACAATTCAGGGTTAGGTATACCAACATTGATTATGCAGGTACCCTTGTTAATGAGGTGTGCCCCTCCCTCCCCTGGCAGTTTCTCTCAACTGACAATCCCTTTCTTATAGTATTAAGATAATTGTTCAAGGTCCGCTTATGACCTCACAGATTCTTTACACATAAACAAGAAAATGTATGTGCTAGGAATCAGCAAGCCACATGTTCATAAATGGCACAGATTTCTAAATATTTTAAGTTTAAGCCAGGCTCAGTGGCTCAGCCTGTAATCCTAGCGCTTTGGGAGGCTGAGGTGAGTGGATTGCCTGAGCCTGCAGGTTCGAGACCCACCTGGGCAACTTGGCAAGACCTCATCTCTACAATAAGTCAAAAAAAATTAGCCGGGTGTGGTAGCGCATATCTGTAGTTCCAGCTACTTGGAAGACTGAGGCGGAAGGATCGCTGGAGCCCAGCAGGTCGAGGCTACAGTGGCCGGGAGCAGCCACTGCACTCCAGTCTGGGCAACAGAGTGAGACTCCAACTCAAAATATATATATATCTTTTAAGTTTAAGAATATAATATTTGGGACTGAGCACAGTGGCTCACGACTGTAATCTCAACACTTTGGGAGGCTGAGGCAGGAGGATCACTTCAGGTGAGGAGTTTGATACCAGCTTGAGCAACCCAAAGTGAGACCCTCATCTCTAAAAAAAAATAATAATATAAAATAAAATTAAAAGAATACAATATTTGGGCTGGACCTGGTGGGAATTTTTTTTTATTTAAAAAAAAAAAAAAATTTAGGCGGGCTTGGTGGCTCAGTCTGTAATCCCAGCACTTTGGGAGGCCAAGGCAAGAGTATTGCCTGAGCCTACAGGTTCAAGACCAGCCCAGGGAACTTGGCAAGACCTCGTCTCTACAATAAATCAAAAATTAGCCAGGCATGGTAGTTCTGGCTACTTGGAAGGCTGAGACGGAAGGATCGCCGGAGCCCAACGGGTCGGCACTGGGGTGGCCGTGAGCATGCCACGGCATTCCAGTCTGGGTGACAGAGTGAGACCCCAACTCCAAAAATTAAATAAATAGATAAATTAATTAATTTAATTGTAAAAACTTAAATACAGTATTTGGTGGAATTTCTCTTTATGATTTGACATAGTTTAATCACCTTTAGTGGTATAGAGGCTGCGGCCCAAATGGCAATTGAAGACTGAGGTCAGATGACACAGAGGTCTGAGGCTTAAAAGGCCTATTTGCCACAAGGAGGTCAAAGAGTAAGAGAATTAAAGTGAACACACATGTGCCCAGAAGTATCTCACTCTTGTCCCCCGTTCCATCCTCTGCAGACTCAAGGGAGACATCACGATCTCTCTGCCCCTTTGGGTTACCTTGACTAATCTGCCTTTTCAAATGTCCCCCTTAGTAACCCCTCCTCCCCACACACGAAATGTAGAGAATAAGGGCCCTCAAAGACTCAGTGCTCATCCAAATGCAGGAAGATCAGTGGTGACCACATGGGCCCTGCCAGTCAGCAGCCTGGGTCCCTCTTGAAGCACAGTCCCAGTGTCACCAGGACTCTGGGGGCATTCCAGAGGCCTGAGCAGTCAGCGCACACCTCAGACTCCAGTGTGAACAGTCAGGTACAAAACCAGAAGACAGTCAATTTCAAGCAATCTTTACGACAGTTGTGCTCTCAGGGTCAGGCCTAGAAGGGGCTATAACCCACGGCAAAGCAGATGCCATGAGGGGACAGAGCTCCTGTGTCTCTGCTGGCCCATCACCTCCTGCCTCTTTGGGCCACTGGTAGGGAAAGGGGTTCCAGAATTGGCAACAGACACAGCGGCTTCCTACAAGGGATGCCCATGCCTCTCACAGGAATCCACGATCTGCATGCCTACTCCCTGACCTACGGGCACAGGGCTGGAGGAAGATGCAGTCCCCATAGCTGGAGACTATATGAAACAGGATGAGATTCTGGGAGCTAACAGTACCAGGAGACATGGATCTCCAGGATCCCAGGCAGCCTCCAAGTGGATATGTATGCCTGCAGCCACACTAAGTCCACTCTGTGTCACCTAGACGCGGTCGCCCTCCGTACCTGACAGATCCCTGCCCAGAGGACCTGAGAAAGGTGTGCTCAAAATGACCTTTGCTGGACCTTAAATAGGGATGAAGTAATCTAGCCTGGGTTTTCCAAAGCCATGTAGCCTTCTCTGATAGATCTGTTGCTTCAAAGAAACTGAGACAACATAGTAGTATTTATCCTCAAAGAGTTCATGAATAATGCCAGTTACTAGATGCAATGAAGACAAACTTGTAAAATAAATTTGAGACAAATTTTTTTTGAGTCAGAGTCTCACTCCATCACCCAGACTGGAGGGCAGTGGCACACTCATCGCCAACCCAGCGTCCAACTGCTGGGCTCCAGCGATCCTTCTGCCTCAGCCTTCCAAGGAGTCAGATCTACAGGCGCACACTTCCATGCCTGGCTAATTTGTTTTATTTATTGTAGAGATGAGGTGTCACCAAGTTGCCCGGGCTGGTCTCGAACCCACATGCTCAGATAATCCACTCGTCTCAGCCTCCCAACGTGCTGGGATTACAAACTGCCTCTTTGAATTCAGCCAAATTTGAGGAAAGTAAGATGACAGTTTCTATTCAAAATATATTTGTAATTATACATAAACTTTAAAAACATGTCTAATTAAATAAAACTGCTCCCTTATTTTAAGCTTGATTTGTTTACAAAGAGAATAAAATAAGTTTTTCTACCACATTGTATTTTTAAAATAATATTTGTATTAAGCATCAATTATGGTGTTTTTGGTTTTTGTTTTCAGTCAGGATCTTGCTGCCACCCAGGATGGAGTGCAGGGCACGATCACAGTTCACTGCAGCCTTGAACTCCTGGACTCAAGTGTTCCTTCCTTCTAGGCCTCCTGAATGGCTGGGACTATAAGTGCCTGGCACCATGCCCTGCTATTTTTTTTTTTTTTTTTTTTTTGTAGAGGCAAGGTCTTGCTATGTTGCCCAGACTGGTCTCACAGTCCTAGACTCAAGGAATCCTCCCACCTTGGCCTCCCAAAGTGCTGGGATTACAGGTGTGAGTCACTGCACCCAGCCCAATTATGTTTTCATTTACTTCTTATTGAGGGCTATTTTAGTGTAACGAATAAAAACAATGAGTAAATCAAGACATTAAAAACACATTTGTTTGAATGCAGTCCTAAAATATTCATATTTTACAGGAAGAAGTTATTTTTAAAAACCCTTAGAAATAATTTAAAATATTACATTGCAAACATCAGAATGCAAGTGCACTTTAAAAGGTGGGGTTTAGGCCTGGCTCCGTGGCTCAGTCTGTAATCCTAGCACTTTGGGAGGCTAAGGCAAGAGGATTGCCTGAGTCCACGGGTTCAAGACCAGCCTGGGCAACTTGGTAAGACCTCATCTCTACAAAAAATCAAAAATTTGCCAGGCGTCGTAGTGCATGCCTATAGTTCCGGCTACTTGGAAGGCTGAGGCAGAAAGTTGACGCTGGGGTGGCCATGAGTATGCCACTGCACTCCAATGTGGGCAACAGAGTGGGACTCTGACTCAAAAAAAAATAAAATAAAAAGTGGGGTTTAAAAGTTCTTTCTACTTCCATTGAAAACTAATGAAAATGCAGAGCTTTCTATTTTTGCAAGCATTATCAAATCTGCCCAGACACCTTATGACTAAGTCTTTACAAACATGCTTTGCTAAAAAGGGATGTACTCCAGAATATAACCTCTAGTGAAGCTGTCAATAAACTGTTGCTATTATCTACAAACAATGGAAATGGCGTATTATTACAGATAAATACCAGATGTTGGAGTCAGCACTTCATACGTCTAAGTGAACTCCAGTAGCCAAATCCTATAGAGAATAGTAGTTTGGGCAAGCCCCATTGGTGCTAATTGCTGAAGAAGCCCTCGGCCCTGGTCCGGTCTCTGCCTTCCAGCCTTTCCACACTTCCTGTCTGTCAACCACAAACTCCTTTGAGGAAACCAGTTATTGGGTTTTAAGCTATAATTCCTGAACTTGATTACCACCCTCCTTCTGCTGAGGGGCAAATATATGACAGGATGTATTTGAGCCTTTCCCCAGAACGCCCTTTCAACACGGCCCTCACAGGCAGCATTTGATGTTTCTATTCATGACTCTCATGTTTTATCATCACAAAGATGGCAAGTTTCCCACTTCTGCCTGCCTACACTTTCTTTTGGCCCACTTTCTTTTTTTGGCCCACTTTCTTTTTTTTTTTTTAATGGAAAAAGTTTTTATTATGATTTTTCAAGAAATACAGCATATACATAAAAACATCTCATCAGTTATAAGTATTAATTTAGTATTCCTATAACTTGAGAGAGGTAAAAGTTATTTGCTAGTAGGCCTGAAGATGGATATTTCATGTAAGTTTCTGGGCTTCTTGTATCTCAAACAAATTGTATAAAAGTTTAACTTCGGTATTTATTCTAGCATGACAAAAATCAACTGAGAAAGTAGAATAACAACCACTTTCTTTTAGAGGTAACTTGACGTACATTAAAAGATATACATCAAACTTATTTTCATTCATTCTGCAAGCTTATTAGAGCATGTAATATTTTTGGTCCACTTTCTATTGTTAGCAGCAGTATGTTTCTTAGGAAGGCAAGTACAAACATAATATGTAAAAACCATAATGGCGATAGCATATTAAGTAATTTTTATAAAGTACTGTCTGGGTGTACAACATTCTCTATGGACCCCCAAAACGAATGTCGGCAAGTCATCCTCAAAGGAAATGAGGGAACCTGAGATCTCCACACCACTGTCAGGGCCAAAGTCCTCCATCACTGACTCTGGGAGAAGCAGGTGCATCAAGGTACGCATCTTGTTGGAAGCTGTGGTCTACCATGCTGCATGTTAAACATGCAAAGTTCCAAGACAAGGCAAAGTTATCCAAGTGCAAGCTTCAAGATCAAAGTCATGGGACAGAGAATCTGCCCACAAACAATATTTGGTAATCAGGTTTCATGAATCTCTCAATAAAACAACAACCGCTTTCCATGTCCACAGCACCATTTAAAGCTCTCCCATCTCAAGTCACTCCAGGGCATTCCTGGAGGATGGGGCGGAGGCCCAGGGCTGGGGTGAGGTGAGTGAGGCACTTGTCTCAGGAGCAAAATTTAAAGGAGTGCCAAAAAACTCAGTAATCAAGAACATAATATTTTAATGTAATATTTTAAAATATCAAAACTAATGCAAAAAAAAAAAAAACACTATGGACCAAAAAAGTCAGTTTTAAAGAAAGACAAGATTCCTATTACTGACATCTCCTTTGCCCTCAGGCTAATACAGCTCTGCTCAGCACTACCTTTCAAAACTAAGGGAATGGAGGGCCAGATGCCAAGGCTTTCAAGGGATGAAGCCAGCCTGGGATCCTGCGCTGACAGTCCCAGGCGAATCCCCCGGGGAGTTCTCCATTTTACAAAGGAAATCCCTGCCCAGGAGCTTGAAGAGCTGAATACCCAATCTCCCAGGAGCAATAGTATTCTTAAATAACCTGAAGGCTGAACTCACCAGAAATGTAAGTTGATATAAAATTCGCATCTAGTTAGTTCACTCAAACAATGTATTTCTGAAACCAAAATGTATCGAAGGATACTTACTGAAGGAAGAGTAAGTGTCTTGAAAGAGCCTGAAGGAAAAACAGAAAAGGAAACAGAGTCATCACAATGTGAATATGATGATGCAATACAAAACTTAAAGCACGAACGCTCCTAAGATACTTTTAGGTATGGATGAAATCATAAGCCTTATACCTAACCCTGAATTGTACACCACATTGTACACCACATCTCTATAATTAAAAAAAAGAAATGATAAGCTTGTTTGGTTAAACCAAAATAATTGTACCAATGCCCAGAACACCCAGAAATTATGACATATGTTTGTGCCAAAGAATTAAAAGTGAGGATTAAAAAGGCATCAGTGAATCTCTGCTTCGCTTTGCCATTCTTACTCTTTTTTCTTTTTTTTTTAATTGCAGAGATGGGGTCTTGCCAAGTTGCCTGGGCTGGTCTTGAACCAGCGGGTTCAGGCAATCCACTCTCTTTGGACTCCCAAAGTGGTGGGATTACAGGTTGAGCCACCAAGACGGCCGCCATTCTTATTCTTGTTCTCACTGTTGTTTCTGCTCCTGGTGTTGGTTTAAGGTCAACCCACTTGAGGGATACTTTGCACAGGGTATGGGGGTAACCTGGGCCTGCCTGCTTATGTTCTCATACCCCTCGTGACAAGGAAGAAGAAGGAGGCCTTTGTCACGTCTCGGGGTGGGGGGGGGACTGGGACTCATAGCTGATTCATGAGTACTAGGGCGATGCAGACTTTTCTCATTTAAAGTTTCTAAACATAGGACTGCCAATGAAACTCATGCCAATTTCTCACCAGATCCATTTATTTCAAGGGAAAAAATAATGTCAAGTTAAAAACTAGAGAGTACTTGCCAGAGGCAGTGACTCATTCCTGTAACCCCAGCACTTTGGGAGACCGAGGCAGGAGGATTGCTTGAGCCCTGGAGGTGAAGACCAGTCTGAGCAACATAGCGAGACCCCATCTCTACAAAAAATAAAAATAAAAATTAGCCGGACATGGCGGCATACACCTGTAGTCTCAGCTACTCAGGAGGCTGAGGAGGAAGGATTGCCTGAGCCCAGGAAGTGGTGAGCCGTGATGGTACCACTGCACTCCAGCCTGGGCAACAGAGTGGGACCTCGACTCAAAAAAAGAAAAAAAGAGAGAGAGAGAGAACCTATCCAATGATAGGCCCTCAGTTCCTTTATTCTTTTCGAAACTATGTATTAAGGGTAACACGATGAACAAAGTGACGTGGTCCTTCTCCTCCTGGAAGCCACAGAGGTCCACCATGTGGGAGCAGAGAGGCCCAGATCATGCCACGGAACAGTGTAAGAGCTAAGTAAGTGGACTCTGGACTCAGACTATGTGCTAGCCCAGTCCTTGAACAAATTACACGATTGCCCCCTCAGTGTTTTCATCTATAAAATAGGGATGCTGCCAGGCTCAGTGGCTCAGCCTGTAATCCCAACTCTTGGGGAGGCCAAGGCAAGTGGATGGCCTGAGCCCGCGTGTTCGAGACCAGCCCGGGCAACTTGGCGAGGTCTTGTCTCTACACTAAATCAAAAATCAGCCAGGTGTGGTGGCACATGCCTGTAATTCCAGCTCCTTAGAAGGCTGAGGCCAGAGCCCAGCAGGTCGCACTCCAGCCTGGGCGACAGGATGAGACTACAACTCAAAAAAGTCAATAAATAAATAAAATGGGGATTCGGATAATTGTGCCAATCTCATAAAGTGATGGTGAGGAATGATGGTTAATGCCTGGCACACGGGAAACACGTGGTACTTTGGCCACATCATGCCAAGAAACCTGCAGAGCTACCCCCTAAATGTCAGCGTGCCCCTACTGAAGAGGTCTTAAAGCTTCCTGGAGTCCTCCATCAAAAAAATTCAGTACACATTACCAACGCCAAATGAGATTTACAAAGTTATTTACATGTACTTTCTCAACAAACAGACTAAATATTAGAAAGGCCTTCGTTTCTTAGCCTTGCTAAGTAAAATAATAAAAATAAAGATGAGTACATGTTCTACCGCCACCCTTATCAACAGTCTTGTACACTCCCAGACATGTGCACACCCACTCTGAAATCCACCGCCCCGGTGGGCCACACACGTGTTCAGGAACAGATAAGCAACTCATCACCACCACTTTTCACCTGGTACACATCGGTTTCTCCAATACCTGCCACTAGAAAAAGGGCACTGGACAAAAAGTATTTTGAAGAAATAAAAAACAAACATTTGTGAACAGATGTGTCAACATGAAAGGACCACAACAGAGATGGCACGGGAGCCCACTGGCAGCATCAAGGGGAGGTGCCCAGAGAAAACGATTCCAGGGTCCAGGGTCAATACCAGGGTCCAGGGTTATAGGACCAGGAGAACTGGCCAAGTGAGGGAGGAGGGGAAGAAGGCTCCAAGCAAAGGAGCAGACATGCAAAGCAGTGGAAGCTGATGTGAGTCACCCAGATCAAAGAACTGGGTAAAAAAGACCATGGGGGGCAGAAAGGGGGAGACAGGGCAGGCCAGGGCGGGGGGGGGGGGGAGAACAGGTGTGGGGAGGGCCAGCACTCCAGCGGCCTTCTCGCCAGGACCATCCTGTGACACTGCATCCCAGCATCCTGATTTAGGACACTAGTCCTGGAACTTTTTTGGTTAGCAAAATGTTATTATGGGATGGGTTTAATCTGCACATGATTTAACTTTTAAAATATCTGCATTCTTTTTTTTTTAATTGACAAAGTCATATCTACTTATGGCGCACAACATGACATTTTAATGTATGTATAAATTGTAAAATGGCTAAATCAAGCTATTTAACATATGCATTACCCCACATACTTATCATTTATTTATGGGAAAACATTTAAAAATCTACTCTCCTGGCCAGGCAAGGTGGCTCACTACTGTAATCCTAGCACCTTGGGAGGCCAAAGCAGGAGGATCACTTGAAGCCAAGAGTTCACGCTCAATCTGGCCAACATAGTGACACTCCTTCTCTTTAAGTTTATAAAACTTAAAAATTAAAATTAAAAAAAACACACACAGCCTGGGAAACATAGCGAGACCTCATCTCTACAAAAGAATTTTAAAAATAAAAATTAGCTAGGTGTGGTGGCACACACCTATAGTCAAGAGGCTAAGGCAGAAGGACTGCCTGAGCACAGGAAGTCAATGCTATAGTGAGCCTTGATCATGCCACTGTACTCCAACCTGGGCGACAGAATAAGACTCCAACTCAAAAACATATATAAATTCTCTTAGCAATTTAAGTACACAATATTTTGTTATTAACTGTGGTCACCATGAGGTACAAAAGCACTCTTAAAATTATTCCTCCTGCATAACTCAAATTGTGTGTCCTCTGATCAATATCGTCCCACTTCCCCTGCCCCCCCCAGCCTCTGGTAACTGCCACTTTACTCTGTTTCTACAAACTCATCCTTTTTCACACTCCACATATGAATGAGATCATGCAGTATGCATCTTTCTGTGTCTGGCTTATGTTACTTAATATGACGTCCTCCAGGTTCATCCATGTCATCACAAATGAAGGGATCTCCCTTTGTAAGTCTAAATAGCAGTCCATTGTATAGACTACATTTCCCTTACCCATTCAACAGCTGATGGTCACTTGAGTTGAGTCCACATCTTGGCCACTGTGAATAGCGCTGCGATGAACACGGGGTACAGATGTCTCTTCAACACACTGATTTCAACTCCTTGGGACATTCGCCTACTTGTGCTTGGGGAATGTCTTAACTTGTGGGAAGAAACCTCTGTTCATGAAGCTCTCACTTTGAATGTGACAGATGTGTGGTCTACGCTGAACTGAAGCAAAATTGAAAAGCCCTAGAGTACTGCAGCAACTAAACTTGGCAAAAGTGTCAAAAGGAACCATAAACAAGGCCATTGGCCTGACAAATTCTGTCTTGTAAAAATATTTATTGAAAAGAGGCATGGGCTCTGCAAGGTCAAAGACAAACCCAGTGAAATCATTCAGGCTGACGCATTTAAACACCTTGACACGGGGAAGATGGGACGGGGAACAGCCTCTCTAAAGGAGACTCTGCCCTGGTCCCACCAGGTGCCTCAATATGTACAGAGAACATGATGGTCAGACAGCCTGGACGTGGAAGTGAATGGTAAGTTATAAACCACTGAGTGGCCAGGCATGGTGGCTCATGCCTATAATCCCAGCACTTTGGGAGGCCGAGGTGACAGCACTGCCTGAGCTCATGGGTTCAAGACCAGCCTGGGAAACTTGGCAAGACCTCTACAATAATCCAAAAAATTAGCTGGGCGTGGTGGTGCGCACCTGTAGTTCCAGCTACTTGGAAGGCTGACGCGGAAGGATCACCTGAACCCAGCAGGTTGAGGCTGCAGTGGCTTTGAGTGTGCCACTGCACACTCCAGCCTGGGCAACAGAGTGAGACTCCAACTCAAAAAAATAATAATAAGCTACTGAGTAACACAAGATTCCATAAGTTCATGCTGTTGTGTGGTTAAATGCATGACTACATGAGAAAGAAGAAAAAGTTATTCACCACAGAATTCCAACTAACACATGTAGAAGGAATCATTAAATTCAGATATTTCATAACTATTTCATACGGCAATCATCAGTTCTGACAATACTCATCCATCTGGTGGGTGCAGGCTAGGTGAGAATCGTGAGAAGTAATAACCGAAGGTTGTTTTAATCTACCCTATCTAGGGTCGGCTTGTTTCACAGCAGTAGGTCACTGGAACCTCCTGAAACAAACAGGATGGATGAACCAGCCTCCAAAGCCATACAGCCCTACATGGCAGCAGGCAGCCACACATGGACACATGGCTCCAGGGCCACTGAAACACGCAGCAAGTGTAAATACACCCCAGATTCTAAGAGTCACACCCAAAAAGAATGTAAAGGCCTCATCCGCAATTTTAGAGCAATTACATGTGGAACTGATATTTGGGAATGATGGGGTTAAAATAATTAACATCTGCACCCCATGATGAAATCAGTGTGTTGAAGAGACATCTGCACCTCGTGATCATCGTGGCACTATTCACAGTGGCCAAGATGTGGGTTCAAGTGGCCATTTTTTTAAGTGGCTACTAGATAAAATAATTTTTTTTTAAGTTGGAGTCTCACTCTGTCGCCCAGGCTGGAGTGCAGTGGCACGCTCACGGCCGCCCCAGCGTCGACCTGCAGGGCTTCAGCGATCCTTCCGCCTCAGCCTTCCAAGTAGCCAGAACTTGCTACCACGCCCAGCTAATTTTTCTTAACTATAAAGATGTGGGATACAATTCAGGGTTAAGTATGCAAACGTTGATTATACAGGTATCCGTGTTGATGAGGTGCCCCTCCCTCTCCTAGCAGTTTCCCTCAACTGCCAATCCCACTCCCCTCCCTTGGCAGTTTCCCACCACTGCCAATCCCTTTCTTATAGTATTATGATCATTGTCCAAGGTCTGCTTTTGAGTGAGAACATGTGGTACTCTGTTCTTTGTTTCTGTGATAGATCACTGAGTATGATCGACTGTAAAGCCATCCAAGTTGCTGCAAAGTCCATATGTTTATCCTTCTTGATGGCTGCATAATATTCCATTGTGCATACGTACCACATTTTTCTTATCCAGTACAGCTTCAATGGGCAGCATGGTAGGTTCCATGTTTTTGCTGTTGTGAATAGAGCTACAACAAACATACGTGTGCAGGTATCTTTTTTGTAGAATGATTTGAGTTCCTCCACATATATTCCCAATAGAGGAATTGCTGGGTCATATGGAAGGTCAATTTCTAGTTCTTTCAGAAATCGCCACACTGTCTTCTAGAGCGGTTGCACTAGTTTGCATTCCCACCAGCAGTGTAGAAGTGTTCCTTTTTCTCCGCATCCTCGCCAGCATCCATTGTTGTTTGTTTTATTAATGATGGCCATTCTTAGTGGGGTGAGGTGGTATCTCAATGTGCTTTTGATTTGCATTTCTCTGATGATGAGTGACCTTTTCATGTGTCTGTTGGCTGCCCATATATCTTCTTTTGAGAAGTGTCTATTCATGTCTTTTGCCCACTTTTTAATCTTTTTTGATAAAATAATTTTTTAAAGTGGCTACTAGAAATTTTCAATTGCTTATGTAGCTGAATTATACTTCTATTAGAAAGCACTGGTTTAGAGGATGGAAGACCTAAGTCTTTGTTTAGAAACAATAAACCAACCAATCTGACAGGATACAATGTTTAAATTTTGTGAATAAAACAAAACTAATAGATATTACTGATGGAGTGCGCTAAAGCATTCCATATGCAAGCTGGCTTACTCTTCACTACAATCCTGTGAAGTATCCTCACTCTTAATTTACAATGGCAACAATGCATCACAGGTACTGCGACAGTCCAGGATCACAAAGGTAAGCTGTGGAGGGCCGAGCCTCTGACCAGCAGCCCACAGTCACCAGGCATCAGCTCTGCAGTGACTCTCCACCAAGAGCCAGTGTCCTCCTGTCTTTATGACACATGCCTCAGGTAACTACAAGTCCCATGGCCTGGGTGGCCTGGCAGTTTGTACCACCAGTCACCCTCCTCAGTCCCCAGGACTCAGAACCTCAGAATCTCCACCCTTCCCGTCCCCAGCTCTGTGCTAACCAGTCACCAGAGCCCATGGCTTCTTCCCCCAGGAGGTTTCTCCCAACCCTCAGGGCAACCTTGACACTGCAGAAGTCACACTAACTCTAAAATCCCGTGTGTCACACCGGCCTCCTGAAAAGGATATGAAAACCAGGCATTCTCAACTCATGGCCACTCTTCAAGATCCAAAGCATCCCTCTTCAAGGGACAGTCAGACAACAGCTGACTCTGGGTGGTGACCACATCCATCACCACAGGAGGTGTTTAAAAGTGCCCCGGGACCAGCACTTGTGGGAGGCAGGGAGGGGCAGGACCCGAGGAGGTGGCTCTGGCTATACCCTTGAGAGCCACCCATTACTTACAAGCTCCCTCAGGAGCAGCAAACTCTCGGGCAGGGCCACTCCACGGATGCAGCCACTGAGGATGGGGGCTGACCCGAGGCCATGGCTGCAACACCCCAGCGGTGGGGGGAGCAGGTCCCCCTTCCCCAAAGGGGTCTGGGCACGCAGCCCAGTTGCTACCACAGGGTCCCACAAGGGAACCAATCGAAACAGCTGAGCTGCAGTGAGCCATGGCCCCACAAACCAGCACCCCTCCGTTTTTTCAGGATAAATGACCACAGGCTACCTTGCCAGCTCCATGACAGGTGAAAACAGTGTGCTTCCTCTCTGCCCTGATCTGACACGGGCCACCACATGCAGCAGGCAAATTTACAAAGACGAAGGAGAGAAGAGGGTGGTGATTTATTTATTTGCTTATTTTTAGATTAGAAAATAGTTTATTTAGAAAGCTAATTTGAGAGCGAGAAAGAGGACATTCACCTCCCCAAGGTAGGGGAAGGGGCCAAAGCTTAAGAAAACACGGACTGGCCATAGCTCAAAGAGCACACGGCCACGCCACAGCTTAGCAAGGCAATGGCCGGTGATTTATTTTTATCCGAGTGACTCCAGCAAGGAAGAAGAAAAAAAAAAACAGCTGGGAGTCTACAATTGAGAATCCAAATAAATCTTGTAGGTTGACTAATTGGAGGGCAAGCGTTGTGACCATTCAAAACAAGCTAGCCAGAACCCAGTTGCAGGAAATTTCATTTTGTAGCAGATGGGTGGTGGTGGTGGTGGTGTTTTAATGCAGTCAGACCTTCGAGGGATTCTCCCCTTAGGGAGAGGGTAAACTATATGCCTGGAGCCCACTGCTCAGACATGTGACCACATCTGTTCACAGACCCAGGACATATACAGAGCCAGAAACAGAGCGCTCCACCCAAAAGCCAGAGTGCAGGGCAGAGACACCCCACCACTCGACTTCTAACTAGATCCAGGGAGCAATTTCATCGTAGAGAGACCAAGTCTGAGGCCTGCTCACCGGTCTCAAAGGGTGTCCTTGTTCAAAGGTGGACTTTAAGCACTTGACTTTTTTTTTTTTTTTTGAGTTGGAGTCTCACTCTGTCACCAGACTGGAGTGCAGTGGCCGCTCCCGGCCTCTGCAGCCTCGACCTGCTGGGCTCCGGTTATCCTTCCGCCTCAGCCTTCCAAGTAGCCGGAATTACAGGCATGCACTACCACACCTGGCAGATTTTTTGATTTATTGTAGAGATGAGGTCTCGCTGCCCCGGTGGGTCTCGAACCCACGGGCTCAGGCAATCCACTCACCTCAGCCTACCAAAGGCGCGGGATTACAGGCTGAGCCACCGAGCCCAGCAGCACTTGACTTTTTTTGTGTTTAACTTGTCTTGCCTTTAAGTTTTCAAATACAGCTTGGAATTTCCTAGGCACTTATCAAGTCCTAGCACAGGACTTATTTGGAAGCCCTAACATTCTTGCAAGAATGTCCACCATCAAAACATAAAATTGGGGGTGCAGGGACAGTGCAGATGACCAAGGAGTAATAGTCTCTTTCTCTGCTGTTGCTAGACTGTAATTAATTAGATAGTATTTGCAAACTGTTGTGAGAATTTTTACCCTTCTGGTCAGGCGGCATTCACACACAGGAAATCATCACCACCTCCTGAAACTCAACAGGGCACTCTAAAAATCACTAATTAGAGACACAGTATTTTTATATAAAGTTCCTCTCAGCACTATTACAGATAACTTCACAAAACTCCTACTATTTTGCATATAACCCAAGAAAGTTAACATCAAAACGCTTTCAGGCCCATCCTCCTTCCCGCCACCGCCTACACAGCTCAAAAGAAACCTTGTCTAAAGTCTTCACGCTTGGCACCGCCTGAGAACAGACGTTTGATTTACAAATAGAGTCAAAGCTATTTTTAAATTGTGTAATAAGCATACACAAAAGCTAGCCTTTCCCGAACTTTTAAACACACTCTGTGATACCATAAGCTTGCCTCTTCTGACTTCTCTCCCCACCATCAGCTCTGGAGAATCACAGGAGGGAAAGAGTGGTGTGTCACTGGAAATCCAACCAGGCCCAGAAACAAACTCAATGGAAAAAAAAAAAACGGATTTTCCACGACTAGTAGGCCTGACTTGGGATTTGCTGCTGAATTATTTTTGGCAGGCTTTTGCCTTCAGTCATACACAATAACAAATTTATTATCCCTTTTTTAGCTGAACATGTTGGCCTCTTTACCAACTCACTGAATATTTTCTCACTATTCGGGTATTTTCTTTGATCTGAAGATGGACAAAATGAGAAACAGGGTTTCCTACCACAAATCCTTAAAGACAAAACCTGAAAAGACAATCTTTCTTAGAGTGTGGGATAATAGACACTGGTGGGCGGCTGGGAAGGATGAGGGACAGAGGTGACTTGATAACCCAGTGCTCACTAAGGGTGATGGCTGCGCTGAAAACCCTGACGTCACCACTACTAACATGTCCATGAACAAAACCGTAGTGAGCCCCAACATCTGTGAAAGTAAAAAAAAAAAAATCCAAAAGTACAGTGTTTCTGCTTCATAGTTTAACGTCCTGTAAACAACTACTCAGTAAATTCAGCCTATACAGAAACTACAGTATTTCAAGCAAAGCAAAACAAAACAAAGAACTCCTTTGGTCCCTTACATACTCTTTTTTTTCCCCTCTCCTGTTTCCCTTTGCTTACAAATATTTCAATAAATATGAGTTTCATAAATAAAGTATTCTTACATTCTAACCACTGAGCAAAAAAACACGTCCCTAAAGCAAAAACCTACTGAAAGTAAAATAAATAAAACAAGAGAGTATAAACTAAATGTGAGGCTAAACACAACTGGAAAGCCAAAGGCAAGCAAGACCCTTGGCTACCACTGTACAGGGTGTCTGTGACAACCGTGTTGCAACCCACAGCCCACACACCCTGCCAGCCACACCTGGGCTTTCATAGTTCATGAATTTTTAGTTCATGGCTTTAAATTTTTAAATAGCTTGGAGGAAAAAATTAAAGAAGAACATTTCACCCTTCCAAGTAGCCAGAACTACTGGCGCACACCACCACGCCTGGCTAATTTTTGACGTATTGTAGAGACGAGGTCTCGCCAAGTTGCCCGGGCTGGTCTCGAACCCGCAGGCTTAGGCCATTCACTCGCCTCGGCCTCCCAAAGTGCTGGGATGACAGGCTGAGCCACCGAGCCCGACCTGTGCCACTACTTTTACCATTTATCTCCACTTCCTACATAGCGGTGGCTGCAGCAGTGCGATTCAGCCTCAGTACACAATCACACTTGGTGTTGATGTCCACTTTCCAGCTGCAAAGGCAGAGCTGAGTGACCACAAGAAGGACTAGATGGGCAGAATCTATGACTTTTGCCATCCAGTCCTTTACAGAAAGTTTGACGACCCCTGTGGTTCTTTTTTGGGAGACTTTCTCCTTCCTCAAGGGATAAAGAATGAGGCTGGAGGTCCACTGGAGCCAAAAAGCAGCCATCAGCAGAGTCCTGGACTCGTGCTGAAGGCATCAGGAGCTATATCTGACACCGGGAAATGCCGGGTATAAGTTGGCATCCCCTGGGTGTTCACCATGTGCCAGGCACTGTGTTAAAAGTCCCAAAGCAGTGAATTAAGACGAGAAAAAAGAAATGGGTGAAATTAATTTTAATAACTTTTTATTTAACCCAATATATCCAAAATATTATCAATGAAAATGTAATCAATATAAAAAATATATGAGTTTTGCTGCACTTTTTGGAACGAAGTCTTCAAAATCCAGTTTGTACTTCACACTCACAGACCGCCCTATTTTGCGGGAGCCACATTTCAGGCATCCAGGAATGGCATGCGGCTGGTGACTGCCATGTTGGACGGCATGGCCTGAAGCATTGTCTCATTAAATCCTCACAACAGTGCTATGAGGCAGATACTGTCATTAAGTGACTTAGGGTTCAGCCTCCACGTGGCTCCAAAGTTTCCGTTCAGACCCACTGTCTGTCCCAAACAGTACAGGACAGACCCAGCTATTTCTTCCAGATCAATAGTAAAGACAAAACCTCAACTTCCCATCCTGCCCCTCCTCCATAGCACAAGGCACTCTCTTGTTGCTATCTGGATACATCCACTCTCTCATTTTTTCTCTCTTACCGGAGTTATTACTGCCTCAAACCTACGTAGCTGTGTAGATGACTTATCCCCTCCAACCTAATAGGATCATTCACAGCCCACACTCTGGTTTTTCCATATTAACGCATAAATCATGTTCAGAACTGAAAACCCACAGACCTGCCCACAACCTACCTTCTGCTACTGCCCACCAAGTCATCTGTGACCGGTTCCTCCCTGAGTCTTGCAAGGGAAGAGAGTCACTAGAGGGGAAGAGTAGACAAGATGGGGCAAGACCAGGGGGTGCCCCAAGTGAGACGCTGGTCAACCAGTCCAGCCAACACAAGGAGAGCTGAAATCCCCCTTCTCACACCCACATCTGTGCCTCGGTTACTCTGCGCACCTCTGAAGCTCAACAGAGGCTATCCTCAACAGCCCTATCCTCCTACTCCCTCCCGTGTGCCCTTCCCTGATGACACTCAAGGTCCAGCCATTGCACTCCCAATGCCCACAGTCCATCAGCTCCCCAGCATGGGCCCTACCAAGAACCACCAAGAGTCCTGCCTTTCTCCCTCCCGTGTACCTCTACTGCCCTAACCTTAACCCTAACCCTAACCCTATGTCCCTCCACACCCCATAAGGCAGTGGCCAGAGCATACCCTTTCCACGCAGGTAGAGAATTCTGACAGCTGTCCTCACACTGTATTTCCATTTTATTCTCCATCTCAATTTCTCACCTCAAAATACTTCTTTCCTGATTCATTCACTTCTGTTTATTTCATCAAAGGACAGAAATTTTTTTTAGTTTTGCTTCGTTTTGCTGAGAGACTGGGTCTCGCTCTATGACCCATGCTGGAGCACTCCACAGCCATGACCTTGACCACAACCTTGACCTTCTGGACTCCAGTGATCAGCCCACCTCAGCCTCCAAGTAGCTGGGACTCCAGGCACACCACCATGCCTGGCTGAGACCATGAGTTTATATAAGGATGATGCACAGCCGGGCTCGGTGGCTCAGCCTGTAATCCCAGCACTTTGGGAGGCTGAGGTGAGTG
>NW_007253570.1:72571-74039 GCF_000164805.1 Carlito syrichta | reverse complement strand
CCAGTCTGGGCGACAGAGTGAGAAGACTTCAACTCAAAAAAAAAAAAAAAAAAGGATAATGCACTCACATTGCCCATAATTTGCCTCCACACTCTAACCCACGAATCACCCCCCGGCCCCCTGCATAGCACTCCACTTCTGTATTGTGCCCCTCAGAAGCCAGCCCCCCTCTCCTTCAGCCACCAGAAATTTCCAGAAGCTTCCAGAAACAGTGGAATCACTTCTGATGATTTTTTTTTCCTGCACCATCCATTTATTCCTTAAAACTCACTTCTGCTGCCAATATTCAACTCAAGACCATTTGCTCAAGGTCCCCAGTGTTCTCTCCTCTGGTCTTCTAAGAACTGCAGTAACACTGACACCTGCCTCCTGGGGACATTCCTTCCCTTGGCTTCTGAGATACCTGCACCTTCAGTCCACCCTCCACCAACTGCTGACTGTCTACCCCTCACCAACAGATCTTCCTCAAGTCAGTCTTGTCTCACCCAAGCTGTCTCTCATGCACCTTATGTATTCCCAGGACTTCAAATATCACTTGCCTTCATGAAAGCCACACGTTAACCTCTCTCCCAGCTGCCATTTCGAAGCCCTCTACTGGACACCTCCACCCGGATACCTCCCCAAACGCACATCCAGACCAGAATGAAACTTCTCAGAAGACAAAGCCTGTCCCCTCCTCAGAGCCACCACACCCGCCCACAGCTTCTGCAGTAAGCCCTCACCTACCCTAGTCTGTAAAATGACTGCTCCCTCTGAATGCCGACTATGTCAGCAGAGCGGGCCGTCCATGAATAGACAACTGTATGTACTGCAAGTCCAGCCCACATTCCTGAAGGATCCAACTCCTTTTCCACCACGGCCATCCTGTGAGTCACCACGACCATCCTGTGAGTGACTCACACAGCACTGGGAGAGAAGCAATCCAAGTCTAACTTGGAGATCAGAGACTCAGTGCACTCACTTTCAGCTTCACCCAGTCAGTGACTCACAGCCAAACCCCAAGATGTGTTTCCCTGCTGCTGAAAACCTAACACCGGCACTGGGCTAGGGTGGCAAGGAAGCCAGTGTGGAAGTCCCAAAAGGGCCTTCTTGGGGCTGGAAACCATCGTGGCCTGCGAGGGCATGCTGCTCGCTGTGGGTGCCCCAGCACACAGGCACACAGTCCCTGAGACACCAAGGGCCGCTGTCCTTCCCATGTGGCTAAGAGTCACCTGCGGTGATGGTGGAAAGTCAAGTCCAGGCTCGCGGAGGGGACCATGAATCCACCTTTTTAATAAGTCAGCTGGACTCAGAGTCGCAGCAATGGAACTGAGTTGTAAAAGGCCTCAGAAGCTCTCAGCCCTGCCCGTCCATACACAGCACTGTCAATCCATGACGAGAAACTCCCCCATGAACTGAAGAGAGAAACCTGCAGAAACACACACACAAGTAAGCTTTTCTTTTTTTCTTTTCTTTTTTTTTTTTTTTT
>NW_007253570.1:65018-72115 GCF_000164805.1 Carlito syrichta | reverse complement strand
CCCCCCCAGCCTCGACCTGCTGGGCTCAGGCGATCCTTCTACCTCAGCCTTCCAAGTAGCTGGAACTACAGATGCACATCACCTTGCTCGGTTAACAGGTAAGTTTTTCAAACGGCTCAGTCTATTTTCTCCAGTATCACAAGAATCCACAGGACTCACCCACAGTTCTCCACGTGTCAGGGAAGGCTCCTAGAGCCAATGGGGCAGCACTGGACTGCACATCTGGGAACTGAGACCCATGTTCAGCTCTGCTACCAACAATCTCTGTGAACCTGGCAGGCCCCGACCCACTCTCACCCCAGGGGGACTGAACTGGCTCACCTGAGATCCCTTCCAGTTCCAAAACTGTATGAAGCTCAAGGTCAAGGAAGAGGAGAGTTGGCATTTCATGCTGCAGACCTCTTTTTTTTTTTTTTTTTTTTTTGAGTTGAAGCCTCACTCTGTCGCTCAGGCTGGAGTGTAGTGGCACGCTCACAGCTACCACAGTCTCAACCTGCTGGACTCCGGCGATCCTTCCGCCTAAGTCTTCCAAGTAGCTGGAACTACACCATGCCCACCTAATTTTTTGACTTATGGTAGAGATGAGGTCTTACCAAGTTGCCCAGGCAGATCTGAAACCCATGAGCTTAGGCAATCCTCTCACCCCAGCCTTCCAAAGGGCTTATAGGCGTGAGCCACTGCACCCGGCCCTTGCAGATCTTTAAATCCAAATCAGATTTCATTAGACCCAGGTCTAAACTACTGCAAGCAAATGAGAAAATGATTTTAGAGGAAGATGGCCAGACAACATCGTCCCGCTATCCCAAAATGAAGCAAACAAAACACACTTCCCTCTCTTCCGGGCAATGGAAAACCTTATAGTTACTAGACCTCAGACAGAACTCACTTCAAATTCGGGCTTCACCACTTGCTAACCAGGTTAACTCAGAAGCATCCATTGTTCTCTCTCAACCTCAACTTCCTCACTACCAAAATGAAAACACGAGTGTCTGTTTCACAGAACTGTTAAAACGCAATACTGCGCATAAAGTCCCAGGCACTATGAAAAAACACAGTATTGTTTTTTTCCCTCCTAGGGAAGTGCCTTTTGGAGAGTCCTCAGCATACATTCCTCTCAACAGGTGACTAATAATTGCCTTGGACACCCAGGGCTGCCTGTTTCTTCCCATAAGAGTAGCTGCTAATTTCTTAAGTAGTTCCTATGTGTTAAGAGCTTTAAGTATGTCACCTCACCCAACCTCACAATGACTGTAAGACTCTGAGCATGTAAGACAAAAACCATGATTTTTCGGAAGGCAGAACAGAAGCCTGGGGAGCTCATACCTGCCCGGGCCACAGGACCATGAGGTCTGGCGTGGTGCAGGGAGCCACGTGGGTCTCACACTGGGGCCTCCATCGGGGGCACCACCTACCTGCCTCATATCACACACAACAGCAAGCTGAATGTGTGAGCAAAGAGCCCACACCATTCCAGCAATCCTCACGCAGCGACAGGCTCAGACTGCTCCCTGGGCAGAGTCGCCTGGAAGCCCGCCCTGGCAGCCTGCCATACTGCACCAGTCAATCTCTTTCTTAAAGGTTGGACCTGACCTGCAAAGCATAAGATATGCCATCAGGAGCTCTCTTTCCACCACAGAGCCATCGGCATTTTTTTTAAGTTTTTCAGCTAACATCTAGAATTTAAAAAATGTCTCGCCTTCGTTGAACTAAGATGGAAAATATCCCACAAAGAAAAAAAGACACCAAAGGGAAGCACAGATTTTTAGATCTTAAAAAACAGAAGGTAAGCCCTCCATTAATTCTCCAAGGTTTTAGGGCAAAAAGGAAAAGCTAGTTATGAAAGGACGCAAACACATGACAGGGCACGTGTCACCCAACACCTCCTCCTCAGGGAGACGCGAGTGGCCCAGACAGACACAAGGAAACTGCACCCCAACTGGCTGGCGCTCAGTAGATGCCCACACCAAGGCCCTGTGCATCTCAGCTGGCATTTTCAGTTTAGGGTTTCTTGTTGTTACTGTAGCTGCTGTTGTTGTTGTCTGAGATGGGGTCTTGCTATAATGCCCAGGCTGGTCTTGAACTCCTAAGCTCAAGTGATGAGTAACTGGCTCGTGCCACCACACCCAGCTTAGTCTAGGCTTTTTCTTAAGTCAGGCTTACGTGAAACCAGTGACAATAAATTCCCTAATAGGGCAGAAGGACTGTACTCTTCATTATTTGAAGTAAATCTTGACCAGGAATAATACTGAAAGTTCACAAATGAAAATTTTAAATTGCAGAAAAAGTAGGGAGGGAAAAAAACAGAAATTGTGGTTTCATGGGCATCAGAAAAATTCAGTTATTTCATATGCCTTAACAGATGAGAAGACAGTTCTCACTTATGACCTGTGAACTCAAATGTTCTTAACTGTTTTCTTGATTTGGCACAGAACTCCAGGGCGATCTCCAGTAAGGAAGGAAATAAAAACCAGAAAGGGAAGAGAAAAAGAACAGACTCACTGTACACCCTACACTAGAATATGACTTGATTTCAAATCCCAAGAGCTCCATCTTCTCTCCCCTGGAAATTATTACCTGCTGAATTCTTTCTGGGTTTTGTCAACAATGTTTATTTGACTAACTACTTGTACAAAGGAAGATAAGATTATGAACATAGTTCAATTCACTTTGGAGTGATGATGGTGGCATGGTGACCATGGTGATAATGACAAGGAATCTGAGCCTCCCCACTAAAGGGGCATTCATACACCTTTAGAGAAAACTGCAAAGTGTCATAGAAACACTTTTTCTAAAGAGCAATTATTCACCCAAAGAAACAACCACCGACCCTCAATCCCTGTAAAATTCAAGTATTAAAAAACGAATATGAACAATGCGACCAGCGCTGCTGGCCTCAAGAGCAGAAAAGTAAATAAAATGTTCCCCGTATCTGTCAAACAAATAAATGAATTCTTCCCTGAGGAAAAGCCATCCTTTGCTGCCTTTATTAAAGTATAGTTTGTAATTTGAACTCTTTGGTTATTACTATTTCTGACACAAACTAAGCCGGAAATACATTCTAGTTAGGGTCAAACACCTCCCTGCCCTGGGGTTTATTTCTCAGTTCAGGACTGCCAGGAATGATCTACTCAGAAAGACCCTGCCTTTCCAACTCTGCTAGAAGATAAATCTTTATTAAAACCCACCATTTTTGGGGGGGAGGGGGGTGTAAAAAGAAAGCGATTAAACTATCAGATTTCAAAGGTATTTGTTTGTTTATGTTTATTTGAATCCTAAGAAGATCCAGTCCCCTTTGATTTAGAAGGCCTTGTTTACCTACATATCGTTTGCAAATGGAGAAGTCAGATGCAGCAAAGGAATATAGAGACCAGAAGGGAGTAATGTCTCCATCCTCAAGTCCTAACTTCACAGGAAGCATCTGCTCTGAGAACAATAACTCCCAGCCTCTGATAATAGAGTAGCATTCTCCTTTGAAAGAGAGCGCTCCTAGCAAAGGCATTTTCAATGAAACTGATGTCAACAGAGTCAAAAACAGCCCATGAGAAAAGCAGCATTTTCCCTCTTTCCTTTTCAAAGATGCACTCTGCTCCCAGGCTGGCACTGTCTGACCAGGTCGTGAAATTTCCCAGGGGCACATAGGGACCCTCCTCCCCCCCAAGAAAATCTCATAAAGTTAAAACCAAGCTACAACAACAAGCACTTCAGACTCTCTTGAAGATTGCAGGGGGGAAAAACAGTAACGGGGGAAATTCTAGAATAAGAGTATGTAAATGTTCAGCAAAACCCAAATATCTATCAAAAGCATCCCTATTATTCTGGGTCTCTGCACTACAGTAAAACTACCACACTAGTGGAGCCAAAATTATATATCCTTAGTGGATAAGTAATGAACGTGGAACTACCTTAAGTATCATGCCCTGCGAGTTACTATTTCAATATTTTCTTTAGCTGCTACCAAAAGATCAGGATTCATTCATTTTCAGAAATGATCATTCAATAATGAGCGTTGAGATCTGCGCCCACATAACAAGGAATGAGGCTTTCTGCATCTCTGTAGTGTTATTACGCTAATAATATTAGCAACTGTCTTGTGCTGAGCGCCTAAGAGGCACGACATGCTGACTTGCCTCTATAACCAACCTGGGAAGTCAGTTTCCTTATCTCCATTTTACAGGTGAGGAAACTGAGACTCAAAGCAATTAGGTAACCTTGCCAAGGACACACAACCAGTGGTGAGTAGTGCTAGGATTAAAACTCAGCCCTGAAGGCTAACAGGTACTTCCACCCCTGCACACGCCATCCCTCCTTGTCTCCTATTCCAAATCTTCCTACCCAGTCACCTTTCGGTGGGAAAAGAGCCACAGATGTAATCAATTTTCACTTTTTTTTTTTGAGTCAGAGTCTCACTCCATCACCCAGGCTGGAGTGCAGGGGCATGCTCCCAGCCACCGCAGCCTCGACCTGCTGGGCTCAGGACAAACTTATGCCTCAGCCTTACCAAGTAGCCGGAACTACAGGTGCGCACCACCACGCCCGGCTAATTTTTTGATTTATTGTAGAGACGAGGTCTCGCCAAGTTGGCCAGGCAGGTGTCGAACCCGCGGGCTCAGGCAATCCTCTCGCCTTGGCCTCTCAAAGTGCTGGGATTATAGGCTTGAGCCATTGCGCCTGGCCAATTTTCACTTTTATCTCACTCCGTGATGGTGCTGATTTTGCCATGCTGGTAGAAGATAAACTTTTTTTTTTTTTTTGAGTTGGAGTCTCACTCTGTCACCCAGACTGGAGTGCAGTGGCCGCTCCCGGCCACCGCAGCCTCGACCTGCTGGGCTCCGGCAATCCTTCCGCCTCAGCCTTCCGAGTAGCTGGAACTACAGGCATGCACTACCACGCCCGGCTGAGTTTTTGATTTATTGTAGAGATGAGGACTGGCTGCCCAGGCGGGTCTCGAACCCGCGGGCTCAGGCAATCCACTCACCTCAGCCTCCCAGAGGTGCGGGATTACAGGCTGAGCCACCGAGCCCGGCGAAGATAAACTTTTAAATAATGAACTGTTAAGAATCCCATCCACCTTTCATTCTGCCCTTTACATGATTTTTTTAAAGATAACTCTCAACATTGTAGGAACTCATGCCTCTATTTCTAGCCAAATATGCTTCCAGTTAAGTGTGTTTTTTGGGGTTGCAGGATCACAGGGGATGAGGGTTTCTCTCCTCTACTTCCAGTGTTTACCAAGTTCAAGTACATACTGCTCTTGCAATTAGAAATAAATAGATATATATAGACAGATATAGATACATGTTCATTTTAATGGAAAAAAATGTTTAAGTATGTAAGTATTTAGCCCTTCTCTCAAAAATAATTTTTCCCTCAGTATTGAAAAGCAAGACATGGTTGGCCCAACTTAATCCCCGACCAGCTCAGAGCCCAAACTTGCAACAAGAAATGCTAGTTTTGTTACAAATAGATCCTGCTTGCATACTACTTTTTCCCAGTTACTTTAAACATTAAAAAATATTCCATAAAACTGGATTTTAACCACCATACAGTTCTTCTTTTCCTTCCCACAGGCCTATTTAGTAACCACCATACAGTTCTTCTTTTCCTTCCCACAGGCCTATTTAGTAAAATATTCTGCACCCAATAAATACAGTCTTTTATCAGAGACCACGCCTGCTTCCTCCTCTGGATGCATGAACCCACAACTCCCTGCCTCCTTTGCGGTCTGAATACGAGCAGGTGTGACATGAACCATTTCTCAGCCCCACCAGTGACCACTTCCACACCAGGAACCCCAAGTTCTCCTCCTGTAGTCCTGGGAGTCACGTGGGAGCCATCGTAAAGGAGCCACTAAATGAAGGAGCCTGGGTCCTCACTTCGAAGAGTCCCACAAGCGCCACACGGGACTTCACACGAGTGTATCATGCAACCCACTGCAAAGGTGAGGTTTCTAAACACATCTCCATTAACATACCCCAATTACCACCGCAGAAGGAAGGGCAAGACTCCGTGGTGTCGAACCTTACCTTTCTCAAAGACCCCTTCTGCTTCTGAGACAGACACGGTGAGGTTCGACTCCGTCTTGAGCAGCTCCGCCTTCACGGTGACCTGTGAGGGGCTGTGTTCCAGAAGGTCCACCCCGACAGTCACGTTTCCTCCGGGCCTGAGGCTCCCTGGGGCTGTCACCAGAAACCGGTGCCTAAAGGATTTCCAGTGAAGTTTCCTCAATCCTCACGTTCGCCCTTTTGCGACCCGCAAATCTCATAGAGGGTGAGATGGCCTCTCCACCCTGCCAACTGCACTCTTAAAACCACCCACCGCTTTTTCTAGCAACTGCCCCGAATTGCCCCAGAAGCAACAGCATTCCCATAAATCAACTGTAATGCAGTAATTCATGCAGCACTACTGAGGAAGCCAGTGTTCGGATGCCCACTGTAGAAATCTCAAGCAACACCCAGGTGCCTAGATGTGAACTGCTGAGGTTAGAAGCTTGAGCACAAGTCTCTAAACTTCTCCCTTATAAATGACCTCAACCCGGCGTGAGTATTTTCTTGGTTTGAAAGAAAAAAGAAAAGCCGGCACGGTGGCTCAAGCCTGTAAGCCCAGCACTTTGGGAGGCCCAGCAGAGAGGATTGCCTGAGCCCGCGGGTTCGAGACCCGCCTGGGCAACTCGGGGAGACCTCATCTCCACAATAAATCAAAAAATCAGCCGGGCGTGGTAGCGCGCGCCCGTAGTTCCAGCTCCTTGGAAGGCTGAGGCGGAAGGATCGCCGGAGCCCAGCAGGTCGAGGCTGCCGGTGGCCGTGACCGTGCCATTGCCCTCCAGCCCGGGCGACAGAGACTCCGACTCAAAAAGAGAGAGAGAAACAGACATCCTGTGTCTCGGAGAGGAAGGGCCTTAGATGGGAGCCAAAATTTGAGACGCAAGAGGCAGAGGCAACGTGGACGAAAAATAAAATGCCTCCTCGTGGAGTCGGTCTGGCCGGGGAGGCGCCCAGACAGGTTCACGGTGCGGAGGCGTCTGTCGGTGGAGCCACAGACGGCCAGCCCCGCAGGCCGGAGCGGGATCGGAGGCCGCGGCCGCGGGTTCGAACCGGCCC